>NW_015507777.1:18652-20610 GCF_001515645.1 Sinocyclocheilus grahami | reverse complement strand
CTTGTGCGAGTGTGTGTATGTGTGAGCACTTGTGCGAGTGTGTGCATGTGTGTGCGCACAAGTGTGTGTATGTGTGCGCGTTTGTGCGAGTGTATGTGTGTGAGCGCTTGTGCGAGTGTGTGTATGTGTGAGCACTTGTGCGAGTGTGTGCATGTCTGAGCGCTTGTGCGAGTGTGTGTATGTCTGAGCGCTTGTGCGAGTGTGTGTAAGTGTGTGCGCTTGTGCGAGTGTGTGCATGTCTGAGCGCTTGTGCGAGTGTGTGCATGTCTGAGCGCTTGTGAGAGTGTGTATGTGTGTGCACGCTTGTGTGAGTGTGTGTGTTTGTGTGTGCACATGCGCTTGTGTGTGTGTGAGTGTATATGTGAAAGTATGTGTGTGTCAGCTTCATAAAAATCTTGTCAAAGAAATCAAATTAGGCTCAAGTGTTAATTGTGTGTAAAAGATTCATCAGAATGAATTAGTTTGTCGAGTCAACATCTAATTTGGCAGCTCGTCTACAACATCCACATGCTTCATTTAAAAGACCGTTAATATTCACTATTGATATTCTGTGACCTCATAACTGAACTTCATATCATAAATACTGTTATTTTCCTGTTTTTTACTGTGAAGCTGCTTTGAAACATTTTTGCTTGTATAAAGTGCTGTAAAAAAAACGTGGCTTGACTTCACAATGAGAGAAAGACTGGAAATGAGGAGAAAGATGAAAAGAGAAGAGCGACTGTACACATTTTTAGTTTTAGTACTTCATTTTTTTGTAAGTGCATGTTTTTCTAGTGTGTGACATCTGTGATATGATATGATATGTCACAGTCAATCTATTAAGTGTAAAGTGTGTGCGTGTGTGTGTGAGAGAGAGTGTGTGTGTGTGTGTGTGTGTGAGTGAGAGACAGAGTGGGTGTGTGTGTGGGTGTGTGTGAGTGTGTGTGTGTGTGTGTGAGAGTGTGAGTCAGTACTGCTTCTCTCTGCTGCTTATAGAAACACCAGAGTGTATTACTGAAAACTGGCCTTGAGTCAATATTTAAATATATTTAAATTTGCCTTCTGGCCATCTGAGACCAGGATGAGTTTGTTTCTTCATCAGGTTTGTAGAAATGTAGCACTGCATCAGTGTCTCAGCAATGGATGCTCTGCAGTGAATGGGTGCCGTCAGAATGAGAGTCCAAACAGCTGATAAAAACATCACAATAATCCACAGCACTCCAGTCCATCAGTTAACATCTGGAGAAGACAAAAGCTGAGACACATCCAGCATTAAGATGCTTTTAACTAAAATAAGAGTACAAAATCCATAATAATGCTTCCTCCAGTGAAATAAATGCTACATTTCTACAAACCTGATGAAGAAACAAACTCATCCTAATCTCTGATGGCCTGAGAGTGAGCACGTTTTCATTTCTGGCTTAAATATTCTTTAAAAAAAATAAATACTTCAATATTTACTAGCTATCAAATGTGAAATGAATTTGATTAATAAACCATAGACTTATCTCTAAATGGATCTACATGATTAAAGCAGACATGTATGTATTAAACTCATACGTATATAATAAATAACAAATCAATCAATTTCATAGGTGCATCATGCGGCACACAAACGCACTCTACACTCAAGCGAAGCTGCGTTCACATGTTCAGACTGACACGGGTCATGAGGACACTCCTGCGCACTGAACTCTGGGTAGTTTTGCTGCAGGATGGATCTATCAGTGTGTACAGATATCAAGCGCTACAGTCAGCTGATTGGCCCATGGTGGCGTCTACTGTTGCCACGGGAACCATAGGACCGTCACACAGGGAGGATTAGTCTACAGGGTGACGGCACTGAAAACACACACACACACACACACACACACACACACACACACACACACACACTCACACACTGTCACACACACACACACACAATCACACACGCTCGCACACGCTGACACACGCTCACACACACTCACACCCTC
>NW_015507777.1:17019-18586 GCF_001515645.1 Sinocyclocheilus grahami | reverse complement strand
CACACACAGACACACACACACACACACACACACACACACACACACACACAGTAACACACACACACAAACACACAGTAACACACACACACACATTAACACACACACACACTCCCACACACACACTCCCACACTGTAACACACACACTCTTTGTCTGACTCTTTTTGATTTGGGAATTTCTGTCCCAAGTCTGTTTAAATCTCAAAGCCATATGCATTCCATTTCTCTGAAATACTTTGTACAGAGTTCAACTTCATACATGGGCAGTCCTGGACTAATGCTTGACCTCACTAGCCAGATGTGTTTTCCTCAGAGGAATAGAAACATCTTCAAAACATTCCATCAAAAATGACTACAGGTTACTGAGAAATAATAGAAAGTTTTTGTTTTGCTTTCACTTGGCTGCATTCAAATAAAAAAAGCTAAATGAATTAGATGGTTCTTTTAATTTTGAAGTGATAAAAAAGAATATCATATTATCATTTTAATCAGCCTAATTAAGTATTTTAACTCTTGCTTTTTCTGTTCTGTTGGGGTGTGCACTTTTTTTTTTTTCTTCCAGATTGCGGTTGTCCATCAGTAGTTGTAAATATTTCTCTCTGCCCTCCATCAAAGCTGACCACAATGATCTCATGTGTCGCCACCTGTTTATGCTTTCCAGGCAGGTAAAAGGTGTATAATGCATGTGACTGGAAGAGGTGTGATAAAAACCAATACACACACACACACACACACACACACACACACACTCACACACACACACTCCCACACACACACACACACACACACTCCCACACTGTAACACACACACACAGTAACACACACACACACACACGCACACACACAAACACTAGGGCTGTCAAAAAGAATTTCGAATATTCGTCAAATAAAAAAATTAAAAAATCTACATTCGAATGCAAAAACGTTGCATTGGAATTTTAGGTCTGCGTCAGCCGTCCGGCAGCTTTATCAGTGGTGCACGAAATGCGACGACAATGTAAGTGTCATTGCATTTGAATGCTTTTGTTAGCCTATCCAGTTGAACCCACTAGATGCGGCGCTGCTACGTTGTTCTTTCAATATATTGCGGAAAATGAGAGCATCAGTGTGCAGAAGATGTTGTTTAGGGCGAAGCTGAATCCAAGCCGTTCACACAGAACACATATTTATCATATTTTCTAGCGGGGCATCTATCAGCGTTGCACTCGCGTCTCGCACAAGAGAGCCGCATGTTTAGAAAGCCATGTAAAATTAATGTAAGTTCAACTTTTAAAAAACATGTCTAAAGACGTTATGGCGGTTTTCCCCATCCCACTGCATCTCATGTTTTTAAATGAAGAAAGTAACCTACTCTTTGTGTTTGGTTTTCGGTCCTTTGTATTAAACTATTCATACATGCATGGTGCTGTTTTTTTTTCTAATTAAGCAATTTTATTAGTTATATATGGTTTATAAACATTATTTTAAACATTATGCACTTGTTTTCAAAGACAGTCGTTCTATTACAATAATAATCCTGGCACACACACACACACAGTAACACACACAGTAACACACACACACACACAC
>NW_015507777.1:10848-14385 GCF_001515645.1 Sinocyclocheilus grahami | reverse complement strand
CAGCCCCCATGAAGCATCATGCACCTCTGGCCTATGAATAGTGCCAAAAGCCTCATCTGGGTCAGACTCACTCTGTAGAGACTAAATAATTGAATCCTTATTTTCTCTTCCACTTCTCTCGTTTTCCTCTTATTCTCGATCTTTCTCTCTTGCTTCCATCAGATCAGCCCTCCCCATCATCTTGTTCTCTTTGTCAAACGGTAATAACTAAAATGAGTCATGTAATGGAAGAAAAAAAAACTGAAATGTAACATGTCGTTCAAATAGGAAGCTAAGTTTGGAGCTGTTACATAAGCCGTCACTGCTTGGTGTAGACAAATGAGAGAGGGGAGGTAAAGAGAAAGATGGTGAGACATGAGAGGAGGACAAGGAAGAGCAAACGAAGCTGCTGAATGGTGATGGCTGCAGTGTATAAACTCTCAAAGCATACCAACTACATACTTCAGTAGTGTGGTCTGAGATATTATAAGGGGAGTAATGCTAAAAGCCACTTGTAGGAGATGGACCTGTTGTATATGAATGGGAGAAATAGTAACTGTAAATGTGATGAGTGGCGCTAAAAGGTTAATGCTCTATCGAGTTTGAAAATAACTTAGCACCTTCGCTAAACCCAACCCTAAACCTAAACCCTAAAGGCAAATGTGATATTGTCACAAACACCAGCTGGAGTGCCCTTGATGGACACCAGAGGGCACTCCATCCCAGACTACTGCCACTCTATCAAGGACTTCATTCCCCATAATCCTCTGCCTGGTCTCAGCAGCACTCATTGTTTGCACCTGTGTCTCATTAGCCTTGTTAGCTCACCCTATATAAGCCCAGTTCTCTCTGTCAGTCATTGCTAAGTCTTGTGTGTGTCACAACTGCATTTCCTAGCCTTTTATCCAGGTTCGCCCATGTCTTGGTTCCTGGTTTTTGATTCCCTTATCGTGGACTTCTCTGTTTGCCTCAGCCCCGAACTCTGTCTTTGTTTGGATTATTTATTGTGTGTGACCTTTGCCTGTTTTTGGATTACATTTGTGGATTACCCCTTCAGTAAATACTGTTGTACAAAAGGCTCGGCTGTCTCTAAGTCACGGATTATTCTGACCAATCAGAATGTTCAGCGCGGCTGCAATGTCACCACGGAAGGCGGAGCTGAATCACAGGCTAAAGAGAGACACAGCAAATGTGAGAAGATAGAGTTTGGCAGCGGTATTCTAGTTCATTCAGAGTTACTTTAAAGACCACATTGACTTCGAGTTTATACTGGGTTACAGTGTGCGTACATGTGAAGTAAGTGATCAGCTGTTGTTCTTGTACCGATTGAGGAGTGGCCGGTTGGCATGGCGCTGCCTGTATTGCCTGCTCGATTCAGTGCATTCGCGAGGATTTCGGTGATCTTCCTCGTTGTGAGATACTTATATGCTGTACATTGTGTTATTATTGAATATTAACCTTATCATTGTGTGTGCGCGTTATGCGACGGTTCTTGTTTGCATGTAGCAATCATCCAATTAGTCCATATCCAGGCATGTTACCCTGCCCTCGTACTGCATTCATGTGCGGATAGCGCCACTTGTGGACATTTAGAGCATAAGCGCCCATGTTAAATAGTGTAATATAGCATGGTTATATTTATATTGGGTGTGTTTTAATGTTTTAATGTTTATTGTGGAACATTTGTATATTTATATAATTAAGTTTATTTCTCTTGTTTAATCCATTTCACATCCATGTATCCATGTATACCCACAAAGCTTTCAGTAAATCAGACATCAACCAACTCGATTGAGTGCTTCTCTTCAATTAAGAAACCATCTCACTCAGTCCTGACAGACTGCCTACTGTGTTTCACACCCCCATACTACAACCAACGAACCCTTCACTTCAAGTGGTCCTTCGAGCCGGATTAGTGAATCACTGTAGAGAGATGACATCCCGTTCTGAGTCAGATCCTCCTGTTGTCCGACCTAGACGACAAATAAAGCCGCCTGCACATCTAGCAGACTATCAAGTTCATGGATCAGGCTTTGTGAAGAGAGTGCCATCAGCTAAACATCTGAATGAAGCTGGAATGGAAGTAGATGCACCCACGTCAGAGAATGCATCCCGATCGTCTTCTCCAAAGAGTCAGCCTCCATACGTGGATGATCTAGTTCTCCGAGATGTATGGCCAGAGCCATTTAGAGATGTGTCGCCAGATCATGGCGAGCGCCACCTTCAAGTCCAGCAATTGTCTGATATAAAGTCTATGTGGTTTGAGATGAAAAGGGACAACACACACACTCACTATAACACACTCACACACACACTCACTCACACACACACACTCACTCACACACACACACTATAACACACTCACTCACACACACACACACACACAATAACACACACACTCAATAACACACACACACACACAATAACACACACACACACAATAACACACACACACACACTCACACACACACACTCACACACACACACTCACACACACACACTCACACACACACACTCACACACACACACTCACACACACACACTCACACACACACACTCACACACACACACTCACACACACACACTCACACACACACACTCACACACACACACTCACACACACACACTCACACACACACACTCACACACACACACTCACACACACACACTCACACACACACACTCACACACACACACTCACACACACACACTCACACACACACACTCACACACACACACTCACACACACACACTCACACACACACACTCACACACACACACTCACACACACACACTCACACACACACACTCACACACACACACTCACACACACACACTCACACACACACACTCACACACACACACTCACACACACACACTCACACACACACACTCACACACACACACTCACACACACACACTCACACACACACACTATAACACACTCACTCACACACACACACACACACAATCACACACACACTCAATAACACACACACACACACAATGACACACACACACACAATAACACACACACACACACACACACCTTGCTTCTGTTCGCAGTTAACAGCGCAGCCCAGGATGAGCTGCAACATTCGGCCCAGTTCAGCTGAATCTGAATGCTCTGCGATGAGACTGACGTCTGGAAGAGTGAAGTCACTGATCTGCTGCCCCAACACCTGCAGAAGCACAGACGGACAGAGAGGAGACGGCTCAGTTCAACAAAGAATCATATGACTATTACATACACCAACATAGACAGGATCACACAGACACATGCGTCTCACCTCATGGTTGTAATCCAGAATACCTTTCAATATCTTCTTTAAATTGCTGATCTGAAAAAACAAACAAACAAACATGAAAAATAAAAGTCCCTGTAAGACGAGTGAACCGAACACAAGAGTGACTGCGAGCGGATGAACACCTTTAACCTCCAGTTGTCTCCAACATCAGGTTTGATACGACTGATCCACGCGTCAGTGAAATACATGCCATCTCTGAGAGAGAGAGAGAGAGAGAGAGAGAGAGAGGGAGAGAGAGAGAGAGCGAGAG
>NW_015507777.1:7172-10192 GCF_001515645.1 Sinocyclocheilus grahami | reverse complement strand
GAGAGAGAGAGAGGGAGAGAGAGAGAGAGAGAGCGAGAGAGAGAGCGCGAGAGAGAGAGAGCGAGAGAGAGAGCGCGAGAGAGAGAGAGCGAGAGAGAGAGCGCGAGAGAGAGAGAGCGAGAGAGAGAGCGCGAGAGAGAGAGAGCGAGAGAGAGAGCGCGAGAGAGAGAGAGCGAGAGAGAGAGCGCGAGAGAGAGAGAGCGAGAGAGAGAGAGAGAGAGAGATGCTCATCATTATTAATCACACACAGATCACAGTAACATCAGCTGTAGGTGGACATTCAGGGCTGGGTATCAAGTACGATTCTTTTTAGGCACCGACCGAATTGCCTCGATACCATCGAAAAACGTCTCGTCGTTCGGTACCAAATTTCGATACCTAAGGGGTTAATCTCATCAGCATCAGTGAGCCAATAAGCCTGCAGCACTAGGTGTGTTCGACTAGAAGAGGTGCAGAGCAGATCGATCAGTGTTTGATCCGCGAGAGTCTGCTCTCTTCAGCTCTCGCGGTGCTGTAATACACCGATCGGTCTGCACAGTCGAACACAGCTGCTAGCTTACAGCGGTTACACTCAGAGATGAGGCGCACACGTTAAGCCCCAGCCCGCTTAGATGTAAGGCTGCATTTACACTGCTGCGTTTATCTTTTAAAATGGAAACGATCCTCGTCATACTGGCGTTTCCACTGCGTTTCAATCCGGCTTTCCACTCTCTCCGACAAGCCACAGATCACGGAAGAGAGAGCACAAGCAGACAGCGCTGCAAGCTGCTCATGCTCATCAGTAAATCAGTGGAAAATACAGAGAAATCATGATTCTGTCCGAGCTATGCGTTTTAAAACGAACATGCACTTATGTAAATGTAGCCTAACAGATGTGTAAACTGAAGACTATTTCAGCTTTATTAAAACTATTTGCACTGATTTATTGTGTTGGTTACACGTTGTTCCTTTGTGCAGTGGCTCAGGAGACGAGTCTTCGAGTTTGTATAAACATCAAGTTTTTTTTTTTTTAGATAATGTAATCTTGTTAAATTTGATTTCATAAAATTGGTATCGAAAAAAGTATCGTTCAGGAACCGTATCGAAGTCAAGGTATTGGTATCGAAAAGTTTTGAACGATACCCAGCCCTAATAATATTATCCTTTACATGCGTCTTAAAACCTGCTCGTTTAAACTCGTTTCAACCTCTCAAGTGCAATATCTGATGTGCAACAGCAGCTTAGTTCATGTTCATCAAACCACAAATGACTGAGAAAATCACTCGCAGCTGCTGTAGCTTTAATAAGGAATGATGTATACGTATTTCAAACAGTATGCAGTGTTTTACAGGACACTTTCAGTAACACTACTGATTTGACGGCGCTGATATCAGACGAGAACAAACCCTGATCTGAATAATAACTCTATTGTCTTCTGTAGAGCTGATTTACAGCTGAAATAGAGTTTGTTTCACAACTGATGAATTTTACAGCATTAGCACTGTTATCTTCCTGGTAATTACTGTCAAGCTGCTTTGAAACAATGTGATTATTTCAATTTGATGAAATTTCAATCATCTAACATTTTGGCGTCATATCTACCTTATTTCCAGCAAACAATCACATTGTGATACATATGTATATATGACTCAATGTGTGTGTGTATACTGTATACATATAGATAAACACACACACACACATATAGCATACTCAGTTTGTGATTTGTAGTTTGTGCTTCACATACATTTTCTGCAGGACTTGTGCCATGGCCACTCCGCTGGTCATCTCGTCCACCGCTGAACAGGGCGCCTCCACAGCGAACGTCTGGATCTGAACACAACACACAAACACTGAGCCACGGCAGAGACGCTGAGCTTCATCCGCGTGTTCACGCTCTCGAGATCGGCTGTTATTACACGCACAAACACTTTCAGTATAGACCTCACATGTGGAGTTGGGAAAGAATAATAACTCTATTGTCTTCTGTAGAGCTGATTTACAGCTGAAATAGAGTTTGTTTCACAACTGATGAATTTTACAGCATTAGCACTGTTATCTTCCTGGTAATTACTGTCAAGCTGCTTTGAAACAATGTGATTATTTCAATTTGATGAAATTTCAATCATCTAACATTTTGGCGTCATATCTACCTTATTTCCAGCAAACAATCACATTGTGATACATATGTATATATGACTCAATGTGTGTGTGTATACTGTATACATATAGATAAACACACACACACACATATAGCATACTCAGTTTGTGATTTGTAGTTTGTGCTTCACATACATTTTCTGCAGGACTTGTGCCATGGCCACTCCGCTGGTCATCTCGTCCACCGCTGAACAGGGCGCCTCCACAGCGAACGTCTGGATCTGAACACAACACACAAACACTGAGCCACGGCAGAGACGCTGAGCTTCATCCGCGTGTTCACGCTCTCGAGATCGGCTGTTATTACACGCACAAACACTTTCAGTATAGACCTCACATGTGGAGTTGGGAAACTCAAGCTTGTGCATCTCTCTCTCTTACACACACTCACGCACGCACACACAGACAGACACACACAGACACACTCACGCACGCACACACAGACAGACAGACACACACACACACTCACACACACAGACACTGTGTGAATGGTTGTGTGGAGAGGTGTTCAGGGTGGGTGTAGGATGTTTTTTTTCAAACCTGCAGTAGAACTCATTCAGATCGTCTGCCAGTTGTTGATTCTCCACAGTGCTGGGGGATGGTGTCTTGTAATTGGTGATTTCTTTCAGACTTTTCCACACTGATGCTGAGTCACTGGAAGAGAATCAGTGCTTTATAAACAATAATATCAAGTCAAGTCAAGTCAAGTCTGCTTTATTGTCAATTCTTCCACATGTACAGCACATACACACAGAGAATTGAAATTGCGTTACTCTCAGACCCTTGGTGCATACAGATAACATAAATACAGATAGGTACAGATTAAATACAAAATACAACTATACAAATATACAAATAAGGTAAAATGTAAAAAAAATATATAT
>NW_015507777.1:3772-5180 GCF_001515645.1 Sinocyclocheilus grahami | reverse complement strand
ACACACACACACACACACACACACACACACACACACACACACACACACACAGACACACACACACACAGACACACACACACACACACACACACACACACACACACACACTCCTCAGCTTCTGCAATGACGCTGTAATCTGCATTAAGAGCTCTTAGTTCCTGGAGACCCAGCTTTCTCAGGTTCCCACAACGGAAAGGGTTTCTGCAGATTTCACTGAACCCAGGACCAGGACAGGAAGTCCCGCCCACAGGAAGCAGCGCTGGTGTAAACAGGAAGTCGTGACGTGTCGTCTGACAGCAGCTGGGAGGACTGAGTTCAGCAGTGTTCAGCCACTGAAGACAACACAATCTCTCACTGTTGCGCTCCGTGTCACCAACGCTCCTCAAACAACACACACACACACTTGTGTAGCTTTAATAGCTAACTAGTTTGGTCCAATATGAAGCAGGAAAGTAAGACTGGTTAACTCCTGACTGACCGCTAGTTAGAAGAAGCGCCGCGACAGTATCACGGTACGGCGATACCGCGGTATGGTACTCCGGCGGTTACCGTCACCGCGGTACGGTACTGGAAGATTACCGCATTCTTGAGTCTCGTCTACGCGGCGCCTCGAAGAAGAACACGACAGAAGAATATAAACATCAGAACTCACCCACTTCAGGAGGCTTCCACACAGCTCGACTCGATCCAGCGTCTCCAGCGCGCTCATCTTGAGCTGTGATCGCGAGAGTCTCCGGTTGAGGGCGAATACACGAGTGTAACGGAGCGACGCGGGGTCCTTCAGCTGCCACCCTGCAGATCCGGGCACCTACTGCCTGACGGGAAACATCGCCGCTCTGCTGGAACATGGAGTTAAAGCGGATACAAAAACAATATAATATATTAAGTGATTATGGTAACAAAGCGCGCAGATAAGACTCGATAAAGCGAGACAGGCAACGAAACGCGCCGCTTTCAACAGTGACGCGGAGGAATGCGGAACTCTGTGCGTTTAAAATAAAAAGGGAACAGAGTTTTTATAAGATACGATGAATACGCAAGAACATGTTGATAGAGTGATAGCAATCTTATCTCGTTTTTCCTCCGAATGTAATGCTTTTGTTTGACCCACACTCCGGAGCAGAAGGGTGCGGTATTGAGCCAGTAATCCGCATATTCACCACCGAAGAAGAAGAAGGAGGAGGAGGAGGAGGCGTAGAAGAAGAAGAAGAATGCGAGACACACACATTTATCTCTGAGAACGCGTATTTGAGGCCTGAAGCTGCTGTTTATCTCATGTAAGTCACTGATATACTAATGATACTTCATATATTCTTATTCTCATCTACAATCAGACGTGTGCATATAATGTTGTTGTTCTCGTGGTTAGTCGTGTGTGTGTGTGTGTGTGTGTGTGTGTGTGTGTGTG
>NW_015507777.1:1301-2618 GCF_001515645.1 Sinocyclocheilus grahami | reverse complement strand
TGAGTGAGTGAGTGAGTGAGTGAGAGTGTGTGTGTGTGTGTGATTATGGGCTGGAGCGCATGAGCAGCTGTGATGGACTCTGCGGCTCCCGAGGAGGGCTCTCTGATTGAAGGAGTGAGTGACCCCGTCCTGCTCGTGCTGGGGCTCAGCGTCAGCTTTCTGCTCGCTCTGACGACGCTGCTCTGCAGGTGAGACCCTGACCTCTGACCCCTGACCCCGCACTGCATCAGCACATACTGACACGCCGTGCACTGTGTTCTCTCTCTCTCAGGAGTGAGCAGCAGAGGATTCACCCGGAGAATCAGGAGCACGTGCGTGTGGTCCGAGAGCAGCTGCAGTCGGAGCAGGTTTGTGAATATTCACTGTAGGAGTGTCAATACTGTTCAAGATTATTTATTAAAGCAGTAAGCCCCGTGAAGATTTTGTGTAAAGCTGCATTGAGACTCCAGCGCTGCTCCTGTCTTCCGCAGCTGTCGTCGTCTGAGCCCAGGCCTCAGTTCTACTCGGACATGTCGTGTCCCGTGTGTCTGCAGCAGGCCGTTCTGCCCGTGGAGACCAACTGCGGTCATCTGTTCTGCGGTGAGACTGAGCTCAGGTCCGGTTGAACATGAGCGTATCTGCTGATGTGTAGTCACGTCTCTCTGTGTTTAACCGCAGGGCCGTGCATCGTGGCGTACTGGCGCTACGGGACGTGGCTCGGCGCCATCAGCTGCCCCATCTGCAGGCAAACGGTAAAAGTCCACAAAAATCTCTCAAATACTGAAGCTCAGCGTGTCTAGCAGTACACTCCAGTGAGTGAGCGGGTGTATGTGTTTGTGTTGGTTCGTCAGGTGACCCTGCTGTTCCCGCTCTTCCGTGACACGGGGCACAGCGCTCAGACGCAGGAGGACCAGGTCGAACCCGCGCTGATCCTCAGAGACATCCACGACTACAACCGCCGCTTCTCCGGACAGCCGCGCTCCGTGAGTGTGAATGCAGGCCGCGCTTCTCATCTGTGAAACGGAAGATGGATCATATCATATAAGTTTGTCTCTTTTACTCACTCTCAAGTCCTTCCAAACCTGTATGAGTTCCTTCAAAAGTGCTTCCATAGTGGGTTTTATTTCCATGCTAAGGAAGTCAATGGGGACCATCATCTAATTGGTTACTAACATTCTTCAGAATATCTTCCTTTTGAAGAACAGGTTTAGAACGACTCCAGGGTGAGTAAATGCTGACAGCGTTTACTTTTTTGGGTGAGCTGTCCTTTTAAGAGGCCAGTTGCTTGTAATGGCCGATGAAACCCACAGTTTCTCGATCAGTCGGCGGCTGGGAAAA
>NW_015507777.1:0-675 GCF_001515645.1 Sinocyclocheilus grahami | reverse complement strand
CATTTGTTTCATAAGAACACGTTTGATTAGTCCTCATAAAGCGCTGGTGTTCTGTGCTCAGCGCAGCATGAAGAAGAACAAACACACCAAACATGAGATTACACGTGTTTGATACGACCGAGCTGAAATCTGACGCTCGGTCTCGTGCTGATGGACGTTTGTACGTCTCACACACACACCAGTGTCTTCAGTCTGTCATCTTCTCTTGACGAAGCTCAGATGGTGTCATTCAAACAGGGCTGATATCTGCATTAAAGAAAGATTCTAGAAAATGACAAATTCTGAGTTCGTCTGTGTTTTTGATGGATTTTCTGAAGTGTTGCAAATGAATATTTGTTACATTAGAGTTCAAGAAGCAGGCAAACAGCTGGAGAACAGCGGAATAACCATAAACTAAAGAGCTAAGGCCATTCTAGTGATTTTACCAGAGTAAATAAGGCATGCAACCTCCTGGATCACGGTAAAATGACTAGAATGCATTTTGGGAGGATTGGGCCAATTGCCACTGTATTTCAGCTCTTTGAAACCATTTCCCTCAATGTTTAATTATGAAAAGTCACGAATCACTTTTCAGTGCTAATTGTGTGTGTGTGAGAGTGAGAGTGTGTGTGTATGTGTGTGAGAGAGAGTGTGTGTGTGAGTGAGTGAGAGTGTGTGTGTGTGTGTGTGTGTGTG
>NW_015507776.1:39723-46824 GCF_001515645.1 Sinocyclocheilus grahami | reverse complement strand
GGGACATAAGCTAGCATACACTTGCTGTACGTCTCCTAAAACGTTCAAAAATCTCAATGTCTGAGAGTAAGAGAGAAGAGCAGACATGGATACATTTGAAAAGCATGATGACGCAAAAGAACTCAATTTGGTCAGGTTTTCTGAGCACAAACACCTAAAGCACACAGAAAAGTGCCTCTCAGACAGCGCACGAGTATTGAATTCAGCTCACTTTTGCGTCGCATGAACGGAGAAATACACACAAAATGTCGAATTATCTGTTTGATGAGTAGTCACATAAACGCACTCGGTCATGTCTTAAGTGAACGTAAACAGTTGGGAGAATATCACATGTGTATCAGTATAATGCACCAGTGCATTCAGTTTTAAAGGGGCAGCAGCCTAATTTAGTTGCTGTTGTGTGTGTCATTAATGTTAATCAAGCAACCAAAGAAAGAGAAAATCACTCCCTGCTCTTGACTGAATGACTTTATTAACCCTAGTAAGGATTCATCTAAATTTATTGTCTGCTTGAAAGAATGAAGAATGTGGTAAGTTGTTTAAAAGAATGCATATTATATAACCATTGGTATTTCAATGAAAGGAGGACCATGTTCTTTAGGGGTGTAACAATTCACTCGTTTTGAAACATTGTGAATCGCTGATTTCAGACAGTAATAGATTTAAAACGCTAAGAATCGAATGAATCGTGTTTTCTATAGCGATTCAATGCTTTCAAAATATATACACATTAAATTACTACAAGCACGACTTAATAGAGACCTTGAACAGTGTTCGTGCCTTGCTTCTCTTCTTCACGCGCTCCACTAACCGCCTGTGACTGAGACGAATGGAGTGCAAGTGCAATCCTGTGACACTGACGCAGCTGATGTGTGACGATCTCTCCTTAGTACTCGTGCCCTGTAATGCTAAAGTGAAGTAGTTTATTTTCTGTAGTTTTTCAATGGCTCTCGGCATCTTACCGACGACAATACCTGAGCAGTCAAAGGCTGCGTATTTATTGCATGGATGGAGCAGAAATGTAAGTGTCTAAAGCATACGCACAATTCCATTGAATGATAAATGTGTTTTAACAATGTTGTTGAATCGAATGTACGAAAGAAACTGTTAAAATAACCACAGCATTAACAACAACCTTGAAATAAGAGCGCAAGGTTTATCTGATAATCAGATGCATGAAACTAGCGTTCGTTGCTATAGCAAACATCGGGCGCGTTTTCTTTCAGAATCCTCATTCACCGAGGGAGAGGAAAAGTTAAATACTATAGCATTTTATTTTATGAAAATGAGAGAGAAGTTTTCGGACTGAAAGACAAGTGATCTCACGCTCATAGAACATAAGACGTGCCATGGCTACATCTGCAGCTAAACTGAATAAAAAGCAGAATAAACTGATGAAACGTTAAGACAATAAACAAAAAATAAATAAAATTTATGAATGATGCAGTGTGTCACGAATCCTGTCCATGAATTTCCGCCTGCTTGCCACCAGAGTTTGCCCTCCCATTATATTGACTTTCACACCACACAGACTGTTACACATCACCCTAGACTACATTTCCCATGCTCCATTGCACTAATCACAAGCTCACCTGCTACCAATTACACACACACAGCTGCATCCAATGAGACACGCTTTATAAGCCATGGACTTCCTCTCGCTCACTGCCGAGTATTGTTCAGCATTTATCGCTCACCTAGGGATAGCTACTTTACGGAGCCCTTCCAAGTTCATGAGTCTATCCTTGTTCATAGTCTGTTTTCCCGTGTCTTGATCGTAGCCTGTTATCTCGTCCTGTCTGATTTCTGCCTGCCCTGAAGTTTATAGCCTGTCTTGGATCTCATAAAGAAGCAGCTGGCGTGTAAGCCAGAGCATGCTCAAAGAGCGCTAAAAAGCAAAGCTTAAAACGTGGTGGCAAAAAGGCTAGAAGCTAAAAACCAGTGGTTAAAACCATGATCAAAAAGCTAAAGAGCGAAAAGGCGATGACTAAAAAGCATAGTTCAAAGCTATGACTAAAAAGCTGCATGGCTGAAAGTGATGACTTGAAGCTAAAAGCTAAGAAGCTAAAAGCAATGATTTGATGGTGTCCTGAGTATTTAAACTGGGCTTTTGGACACATCCCAAATGGTGCCTTGACCAATTAGATATTGTCTTTGCTCGGGGTGTTGTATATTTCTACTCCCAATACATAAATCAACATGTCATCTCATCAGTCACATGGTCCGAGTTTTCCCGCTCTTGCAGAGTATAATTTTGGACATGATTTCTATAACAAGAATATGATACATTTGACAAAAAGAATTGATTGGAAGAAATGTTTCAAGCAAGAAGATTCAAACACACACATACTAAACATGAATATGAACCCTTAAGCTATTCAATAGTTATTAAATAGACATACACAATAAGTGATTAGAACATGATAGTCGAATGTGTGGGTTACATGATATGGACATGTTCTGTGAAGACCAGAGGTTAAAAGGTCTCCTAAGGAATTTCAGTCTGGTTCTTTTCTTCTAGGTGGGGGAAAGTCAATCCACAGAGCTTGTGATCGTGATTACTATCATTGGTTTACATGTGTTGGTCATGCTGTGCATCTCTTTGACCATCAATCTTGCTTACTTGCCCCAAAATTGACAATCTCCTTCCGGAGTTGGAATTGTCGATATGTGATATTTTGTTAAATGTTGAAAGCTGATCTGTGAAAGAGTTGGTTGGTTAGGCTTGCTTCAGACTCGTGGCGCCAGGGTCTGATTTACGAACGTCCTGTTGTCTCATCCTGGGCCCCTTTGTGGAATTTGGCTCTTTGGGTTGTTCAACACCAATCTGATCAAATCTTAAAGTGTCTGATTCGCTCCGATACCCTACAGGATTTTATTTTAGAGAAATGCTTAATAAATGCATTATGCTAACAAAACCCATTAGATTTTAGCCGACTAAATCTACTGTAGATTTAGTCAACTAACATCTTATGATATTTAGTCGACTAAAACTAAAAACAATTCAGATAACAAAAATATGACTAAAACTAAATGGCATTTAGTCAAAAGACTATGACTAAGACTAAATCAAAATTTGCTGTCAAAATTAACACTGCCCAAGAGCACAGGGGCCTCCATAATTCTCAAATGGAAAAAGTTTGGCACAACCAGGACTCTTCCAAGAGCTGGTCGCCCGGCCAGACTGAGCAACCAGGGGAGTTGAGCCTTAGTAAGTGAGGTGACCAAGAACCTGATGGTCACTCTGACTGAGCTCCAGAGATCCTGTGTGGAGATGGGACAAAGTTCCAGAAGGAAAACTGCAGCCCTCCCCCGATCTGGGCTTCATGGTAGAGTGGCTAGACCAGGGGTGTCCAACTCCATTCCTGAAGGGCCGGAGCCTGCAGAGTTTAGATTCAACCCTAATTAAACACACCTGAACCAACTAATCAAGTCCTTCAGGCTTATTTGAAAACTACGTGGTATGAGTGTTGGAGCAGAGTTGGAACAAAACTCTGCAGGGCTCCGGCGCTCCAGGAATTGAGTTTGACACCCCTGGGCTAGACAGAAGTCTCTCCTTCGCTTGGAGTTTGCAAAAAAGCACCTGAAGGACAGTCAGACTGTGAGGAACAAGATTCTCTGGTCTGATGAAACTAAGATTGAACCGTTTGGCCGCAATTCTAAACGTTATGTCTGGAGGAAACCAAGCACCGCTCATCACCTGCCCAATACCATCCCAACGATGAAGCATGGTGGTGGCAGCTTCATGCTTTGGGTGTGTTTTTCAGCAGCTGGGACTGAGTGACTGGTCAGGGTTGAAGGAAAGCTGAATGGAGCAAAGTACAGAGATATCCTCAATGAAAACCTGTTCTATAGCGCTCAGGACCTCAGACTGGGCTGAAGGTTCACCTTCCAACATGACAATGCGACCCTAAGCACACAGCCACGACAACACAGGAGTGGCTTAGGGACAACTCTGTGCATGTCCTAGAGTGGCCCAGCCAGAGCCCTGACTTGAACCCCATCAAACATCTCTGGAGAGACCAGAAAATGGCTGTTCACCTATGGTCCCCATCCAACCTGATTGAGAAAATGCCCCCAATTCAGGTGTGCAAAGCTTGTAGCGTCATACCCAAAAAGACTTGAGGCTGTAATTTCTGCCAAAGGTGCTTCAACTAAGTACTGAGTAAAGGGTCTGAATACTTATGTAAATGTGATATGCTTTTTTTCTTTTTGATAAATGTACAGACATTTCTAAAATTCAGTTTTCACTCTGTCATTATGGGGTACTGAGTGTAGATTAATGACTACAAATGATTGTAGTATCAGGGTGCAACATAACAAAAAATATGTTGCAGTGAAGGGGTCTGAATCATTTTTGAATGCACTGTAAATAAGAGAATCACTGAGCAGTGTGGACAGCTTCATTGTTTGTAATGGAACTTCATGAGACTGCATAATCTCAATGAATTAAGAGTGAAAGATTTTAGTGACTATAAAGGAACCACTCTTTGGGCATCCATTCAGAATTTGACCAGCGGCCACGTACATCCTGCAAAGTTTTGGGAGTGACATTCACGTATCTGAGCAATTATTATAGTCGTTTATATTATTATCATTTGTGTGAAAATTTTCTCTCTTACCACAAATAAATTATTTTGTCTCATTTGATTGGTTGGAGCAGCTATCAATCTGAGTGGGCCAGTGCCACCAGGGGCGGATCTAGAAAATAATTTTTAGGGTGGCAAAGGGGTGGCAACACCAAAGCAAGCCCCCATACATAGGTTTGGGGGATTTATGGTCTGACATACAAAATGGTAATACAATATTTGTGAAAACAACTGAGTAATCATCTATACTGTTTAAAATGAAAAATAAATGACAACATTTCAATATCCATCATGGCACCAAGTCAATGCACAATATAAAAAACTTCAACAGGTTTTAAATGTTTCTGAGCTTGTATCACTAAAGAAGACATGCTGTTCTATTAAATTTACATTGGCTACTTAGATGGTATAGTCACATTTAGTGCAAGTTTAAGAGCAACAAAAACTCTTGAATTTCCTAACATTAGAAAGAAATACAATAATATCAAAGCACTGGATCTGGATCAGTTTTGAAAACAGTGTTTGATTTTCTGTTATTAACAGAGGTGGGAATATCTGTAATCACCCAGAACAAACTCTATCAACCATATACTCTAGCAACACCCCAGCAACTGCATAGCAAGAGGCTAGCAACCAACTAGCAACACTTTAGCAAACATCTAGAACATCTAACTGACCAAACCATTTCCGTTTTTAAACAAGACTTTAAGACAAGCCAGCATAAATTTGTCTTTCAAACTTTTCAATCTAGTTATTACAGTTTTTCTTACAGGTTTTTTTTTTTCAACTGCGTACACACATTTTCAAAACTTTACCTCTATTTTTTTTCAAACTTTACACACAAATCCAAGAATTGCACACACAAAATGCCTCACATCTCTTGCAAAATGAAGCACTGCATTCAAAATATTACAACACATCTCAAAAGCAAACATTTGCAAACACCTTTGCCATAATATTAATTCCTGTTTTGTGAGTTTTGTATGTTACATAGAGAATTATGTGTGGTGTTTTATGAAATTGAAAACTGAGTCAAAGGCGGAGAATTAGTGTATGTTTTTGAAGATTTGGTGTGTGTGCTTCTGCTGTTTGAGTGTCAGCTTTCAGAAACTGTGTGACAAGGAAAGATTTCGTATGTAAGCAGTTGAAAAAGACTGTAAATGCTTACAATTCAAACACACAGATGACTTTCCTGCCCAGTGAACACTAAGATCAACAACACTGTAAAAAAACTCTTATAAGATTCAGGAATTATTTTTGCAGCTCAATGTCTATTACAGTATACATAAATTAAATTACAGCTACAGATGTATAATTCAGCAATGAACTTTTGGGGGGAAAATTAATTTTACTACTGTAAAGTAATCTTGCAGTAAATGAAAAGTTCAAATACCAAAGAATTGTATGAACTTGGCATACACCACAATACAGTACAGTAAAAAATAAAATAAAGTAAATTTAGCATCCTCTGCATATTCTGCCAAAGGTCTGACACAAGACTAGCTATATCTCTAGGCAGTCATTTCTCAGTTATGCAAAAATGTAGTACACATAAAAAACGGTTACAAATCAAATTTGACAGTCACACGCTGTGGTGTACAACATGTGCTACAGTTTACTGTACATATAGAATAGTGTAATGTCCATGATCTGGTACTGTACTGTAATTATACTGTATGTATAAGTATAAACCCCTGTAGATGATTGGCTCAGCTCTCTCTAATGTTAGCATGCAGAGATTCTGATTGGTGTGTCATCAGTTTTGCCACCTAATATTTAACTTAGCCTACTCATCGTTAAACTTTTTGAGAAATGTGTCATTGTTTTGAAAACTGGTTTGGAAAAAAAGTGCCAAATAAAATCAGTTATATGTTAACAATTGAGAAAACTGCAATACGACTAGATTCTTACCTAACTCTGCTATTAGTTTCCGTGATCGGCATCTTATTGATTTTATGTTGTTGTCATGGCTTATATTCATGATGAAAGTGGAGCGAGCGGATCACCAAACAATTACGCGATGAATCTCAGACATATCCGGACGGGATTAGATTTCTCAGAGGACTTCTGAGTTACCTGAAAAGCAGTAATTATCTGATTCACGAACAAATGGAACAACAATTCGTTAGTGAACTGGGCCGCGCTTTGTGGTTTTGACTCAAAAAGATCCGGTTCATAAGAATCCTTTGTTAATGAAGCCGACTACACTGGCACACTGCGTGCACGTGCAACCATCGTGCACAGTTTATTAAAAGACGTGTTTTTGCCATTATTTTGCATTACTCTGTCATCGCCGCGGCTGAAAGGTAGCACATGAAACGCTGCTTACATTTATATTTTATTCTGTGATAACTCTGGCAACTGCCACCCTAAGAAAAAGCTATGCCACCTCGTGCCACCCCGATAGATCCACCCCTGAGCGCCACCATGGCCTTATGTAGCCTTGCCACTGATGTGATGAGAGTGAGGATAAATCAAATCAGCTTTAGCTTCAGCTATCAAAAACATTAAC
>NW_015507776.1:934-28987 GCF_001515645.1 Sinocyclocheilus grahami | reverse complement strand
AGGGGTGGCAACACCAAAGCAAGCCCCCATGCATAGTTTTTGGGGATTTATGGTCTGACATACACAGTTGTGTTCACAAATATTGTATTACCATTAAGTAATCATCTATACTGTTTAAAATGAAAAATAAATAACAACATTTCAATATCCATCATGGCACCAAGTCAATGCACAATATAAAAAACTTCAACAGGTTTTAAATGTTTCTGAGCTTGTATCACTAAAGAAGACATGCTGTTCTATTAAATTTACATTGGCTACTTAGATGGTATAGTCACATTTAGTGCAAGTTTAAGAGCAACAAAAACTCTTGAATTTCCTAACATTAGAAAGAAATACAATAATATCAAAGCACTGGATCTGGATCAGTTTTGAAAACAGTGTTTGATTTTCTGTTATTAACAGAGGTGGGAATATCTGTAATCACCCAGAACAAACTCTATCAACCATATACTCTAGCAACACCCCAGCAACTGCATAGCAAGAGGCTAGCAACCAACTAGCAACACTTTAGCAAACATCTAGAACATCTAACTGACCAAACCATTTCCGTTTTTAAACAAGACTTTAAGACAAGCCAGCATAAATTTGTCTTTCAAACTTTTCAATCTAGTTATTACAGTTTTTCTTACAGGTTTTTTTTTTTCAACTGCGTACACACATTTTCAAAACTTTACCTCTATTTTTTTTCAAACTTTACACACAAATCCAAGAATTGCACACACAAAATGCCTCACATCTCTTGCAAAATGAAGCACTGCATTCAAAATATTACAACACATCTCAAAAGCAAACATTTGCAAACACCTTTGCCATAATATTAATTCCTGTTTTGTGAGTTTTGTATGTTACATAGAGAATTATGTGTGGTGTTTTATGAAATTGAAAACTGAGTCAAAGGCGGAGAATTAGTGTATGTTTTTGAAGATTTGGTGTGTGTGCTTCTGCTGTTTGAGTGTCAGCTTTCAGAAACTGTGTGACAAGGAAAGATTTCGTATGTAAGCAGTTGAAAAAGACTGTAAATGCTTACAATTCAAACACACAGATGACTTTCCTGCCCAGTGAACACTAAGATCAACAACACTGTAAAAAAACTCTTATAAGATTCAGGAATTATTTTTGCAGCTCAATGTCTATTACAGTATACATAAATTAAATTACAGCTACAGATGTATAATTCAGCAATGAACTTTTGGGGGGAAAATTAATTTTACTACTGTAAAGTAATCTTGCAGTAAATGAAAAGTTCAAATACCAAAGAATTGTATGAACTTGGCATACACCACAATACAGTACAGTAAAAAATAAAATAAAGTAAATTTAGCATCCTCTGCATATTCTGCCAAAGGTCTGACACAAGACTAGCTATATCTCTAGGCAGTCATTTCTCAGTTATGCAAAAATGTAGTACACATAAAAAACGGTTACAAATCAAATTTGACAGTCACACGCTGTGGTGTACAACATGTGCTACAGTTTACTGTACATATAGAATAGTGTAATGTCCATGATCTGGTACTGTACTGTAATTATACTGTATGTATAAGTATAAACCCCTGTAGATGATTGGCTCAGCTCTCTCTAATGTTAGCATGCAGAGATTCTGATTGGTGTGTCATCAGTTTTGCCACCTAATATTTAACTTAGCCTACTCATCGTTAAACTTTTTGAGAAATGTGTCATTGTTTTGAAAACTGGTTTGGAAAAAAAGTGCCAAATAAAATCAGTTATATGTTAACAATTGAGAAAACTGCAATACGACTAGATTCTTACCTAACTCTGCTATTAGTTTCCGTGATCGGCATCTTATTGATTTTATGTTGTTGTCATGGCTTATATTCATGATGAAAGTGGAGCGAGCGGATCACCAAACAATTACGCGATGAATCTCAGACATATCCGGACGGGATTAGATTTCTCAGAGGACTTCTGAGTTACCTGAAAAGCAGTAATTATCTGATTCACGAACAAATGGAACAACAATTCGTTAGTGAACTGGGCCGCGCTTTGTGGTTTTGACTCAAAAAGATCCGGTTCATAAGAATCCTTTGTTAATGAAGCCGACTACACTGGCACACTGCGTGCACGTGCAACCATCGTGCACAGTTTATTAAAAGACGTGTTTTTGCCATTATTTTGCATTACTCTGTCATCGCCGCGGCTGAAAGGTAGCACATGAAACGCTGCTTACATTTATATTTTATTCTGTGATAACTCTGGCAACTGCCACCCTAAGAAAAAGCTATGCCACCTCGTGCCACCCCGATAGATCCACCCCTGAGCGCCACCATGGCCTTATGTAGCCTTGCCACTGATGTGATGAGAGTGAGGATAAATCAAATCAGCTTTAGCTTCAGCTATCAAAAACATTAACTGTGATTACGTTGAATGTGATTAATGTAATATCATTATATGTTAAATACAGTCCCAAACACTCTGATTTGGTCTCACTATAAACTATTTAAATATTTGTCTCTCTGAGCACCAGATGATCTTACCTCAAATTCTCCAGTTTACAGTGATGATTCTCCAGTACATCAGAGAGCAGCTTCACTCCAGAGTCTCCTAGTTTATTCCCAGACAGATCCAGTTTTCTCAGGTGTGAGGGGTTTGATCTCAGAGCTGAAGCCATAGCAGCACAACCTTCATCTGTGACGCCACAATAACTCAACCTGTAGAGATCAATGACACGCTTCACTTTCTCAGTAGCCCATATGTGTTTTAAAGATGACTAATAAAGCATCTCTGCATGATATAATGTAGCTGTTATTCATCTAATCAAATTTTCACTAACAGTGTTAAAGATTAAGACAGACACCAAGAAAAGATTAATTTGATCAATATAAATGTGAATTAAATGATATTTCTCTTCATATATCAGAAATTAATATTCTTCATTTTGCTCGTCTTTTTGCGCCTATTTTTCATCATGTTTATTGTTAGTGTAGGCTTGCTTGTATACTATTTTTTTATTTCATTAGTTTACTTTTTGTCTGACTATAAGCTATTTAAAAATGTCTCTTTGCACCAGTTCATGTGACTATCAGAGATGAATTTACCTCAATTCCTCCAGTTTAAAGTCAGGATTCTCCAGTTCAGCAAAGAGTGGATTCACTCCAGAGTCTCCTAGTTTATTCTCAGACAGATCCAGTTTTCTCAGGTGTGAGGGGTTTGATCTCAGAGCTGAAGCCAGAGCAGCATAACCTTCATCTGTGACACCACACTTCCACAACCTTTAAAGAACAATGACACACTCTTCACACTCTCAGTAGCCCATATGTGTTTTAAAGATTACTAATAAAGCATCTTTGTATGATATAATGTAGCTTATATTCATGTAATCATGTTGTTATGTCCTGGGGATGTATAATATACATGTGTGTTTTGCCACTTGCTTTCTGTCTCTCTCCCTTATGCTGCTTGCCGTGCAGTTAATTAGCAGCAGCTGATGCTTGTGCTGCAAAGAACAACCACTATAGCTGTGTCCCATCTCAAAGTCTGCATCTATTGAAGGCTGCATTCGAAGACCGAATGTGCCATATTAGTGCAACGAAGGCTGTCCCAATTTGAAGGCTCCTTCAAATGTGGCTTGAAATTGTGGTCTTCGCACAAAAACACTTCAAAGTGGTTTAAATCATTAGTTCTCAACTCCAGTCCTCAGAACCCACTGCTCTGCACATTTTGTATGTCTCTCTTATCTGTTCGTTTCATGGAGGTCTCACCTAACGAGTTGATGTTCTAAATCAGATGTGTCAAATAAGTCCTGAGGACTGGAGTTTGTCCACTGGTTTGAATGTTGACATATCTTACTTAGAAGCCAATTAATAAATAGTTTATACCTTTTTATTATGTACATAAATAGACAAGGGTGAAAATATTTAGACAGGTTGTGAATCCTCTTTTGTTTCCAGACAGTTAAATTTTTAACTTTTTAAAAAGTCCAGTACAAAAGTTACTGTTGCATATTTAGTTATATTTACTTATATTTTGATGTTTCATTAAAGTAATGTGTTTGTTACATTAATAAGATGTAAAGAACGCCGGTCACTTTAAGAGTTCGCAATGAGTAATGACGTTGATGATAGAATGTTTTCACGCAGTTCAGTGATGTGAGGGAAGTTGATGGACAGACCGAACAATTGGCGACGAGGATGGCTGATGATTTCCCCGTGCTGTCGTTATCTCCCACGAGCCCCTTTTTGCCCCATCCTGGCGTATCTCTGCTGAAACGGCTGCAGTTCCGACAGCGCAGACAGCATGCTGGTAAGTCAATTGCTCAATATGTCGCTGATTTAAGAGGGCTGGCAAAAACATGCCGTTTTGGTACTTTATCAGATGAGATTATATGAGATCAGTTAATTGACAAAACAAGCAATACACTCGTCCTGGAGAGGCTGTTATTGGAAGATGATGATCTCACTTTAGAGAAAGCTGTAATTCTGGCCTCTCAAATCGAGTCCGCACAGTGTGCTGCTAAATTAAACACAGCACATGAATCAAGTATGAGCAGTGGGGACATGATACAAGAATGCACACAAGTTCACGGGGCAGAGGCAGATATATCTTTGAGTGCAGACATACAATATGCACACCCTCAAGTTCAGCTGTGATGTGGAAATTGTGGGTCCACTGGACACTCCTCACGTGCACCCTGAATGTTCTGCATGGGGACAAACATGTCGACGCTGTCAAAAGCTGAACCACTTTGCAAAATGGTGTCCGTCTACTCCAGTTCAAGCTCCTACACAACGAAACCCACGTGCTAATGCTACAACCCCTGCCATTATTCATTCAATAAACACCAATTCAGCAGGTTTTTCTACTTGCCCTGTTAATATAGCAGATTCTTGTATTCCTCTGCTCCTGGACACAGGGGCTAAAGTCTTGCTACTCAATATGGCCACTCACGAACGTTTCCTGCCACACTTGCCCCTCCAGCTGCCTTCTCTGAATCTGTTTGGATATAGAAGTTCTGCAATCAATGTTATTGGTCTTATACATGCTCCTGTCCAGTATGGCAACAAGGCCCTGCCCAACTTCCCATTTCACAATACACGCCATGGCAGCAATTTCCTTGGATTGGACCTGATTATGTGTCTGGAGTTTTCTCTGCTGGACAATAAGGGGGCTCAAATTCTGACTGTCAGATGTCCCTGGCAACAAGAATGGCCAAGGCTGTTTAAAGGCTTTGGGTGCTCGGCTGCATTCACTCACCAGCCTCTCTTGGATCCCACAGTTAAACTAGTCATTCAGCTGCTTCGCCACATTCCGCTGGCACTGCATGAGGAAGTCACAGCAGAACTTGGAAAATTGCAAGCAGAGGGCATCATCAAACCTGTTGACGCCTCCCCATGAGTGTCTAATTTGACAGTTGCTAAGAAAAAATCTGGCGGACAGAGTTTGCGTGGACTTAAGGTCCATCAACAAAGGAGTAATCCCAGATCGCTACCCTCTGCCATCAATCGAAGAACTGACTGCACACTTTCACGGCTCAACAATTTTTTCCAAACTTGACCTCCACCAAGGCTATCCCCAGGTTCCCATTCACCCAGACAGCAGAAATCTTACTGCATTCGTTACACATTATGGCATATTCCGTTACACAAGTATGCCTTTTGGACTCTGCTTGGCCCCTAGCTGTTTCCAAAAAATCATGTCCACCATACTGGCTGGTGTCCCTGGCACTGCCCTCTACCTTGATGACATCATTGTCCATGCCCTGAATCCATTGATTCACGAACAGTGCTTAAGGGCCACTTTTGCTGCACTCAGTCAACATAATTTGACACTTAACAATGAGAAATGCTTATTTGCGGTACCAGAGGTTGACCCTGTTGGCTTTTGTGTTTCAGCCAAGGGCCTTTCGCCATTACACTCCAATATTGAGGCTATACATCAGGTGCCGGAGCATTCGTCTGCAGCACAAGTTGCATCGTTTCTGGGGATGACAACATACTATATGTATTTTCTACCTCAGTATTCCATGATCACGTAACCTCTCCACCAGCTGCTCAAAAATAATGCTCCTTGGACCTGGTCTTCAGTTTGTTCTGATAATGTGCACACACTTAAGGAACAGTTGACAAGCCACCCTGTCTTGGCACTCTTCAGTCTTTACTGCCCCACACTGGTCAATTGTGATGCTTTAGCTACTGCTGCTGGCTTTGATCTTTTACAACTCCAGAATGGCATCGAATGGCCTGTGGCTTTTGCTTCTCGTACATTCAGTTTGATGGAACAAATGTACTCAACTGGAGAGAGGGAAGTTCTGGCTTGCATGTGGGCCTGCGAGTGATGGCATGCCTACCTTTTATGACCGAAAATTCACCCTTCGGACTGACCACCAAGCCCTCAGTGCACTTATGTCTCCTTCTGGGTCTGGCCACAAACCACTGCGCATGTACCGCTGGAGTGACAGTCTCCAGCAGTATTACTTTACAATACAGTACACCTCAGGTAGAGATAATGTAGTGGCTGATTTGCTGACCCGTTCTGTCACCACCCATTGCCCCCTGTCAGGTGGCTGAGGACAAGGACCTTATTCAACTAGTGCATGCACCCCTAACAGCTTTCGTGTCCTTTAAGGAACTCACAGAGGAGTCATCAGCTGATTTCATGCTCTCTGCTGTCCGTGAGTATGTCCTGAATGGCTGTCCAGCTCAAATTACAAAAGATATCCAGCCGTATGCCAAAGTGAAACATGAATTGTAATGCTGGAATGACACATGTTTGGAACGTGGACACTGTGCCATTATCCCTGCTAAACTCAGAGAACGAGTGCTGGCCATGGTGTATGAGGACCATCTCGGCATAGTTGAACTAAAGCAGCGCTCTAGGGATCTTGTATGGTGACCAGGGTTGGACAAAAACATAGAACAACTTGATCGGGACCGTGCTCCATGTCTCGTAAGCGGGAAAACAGGCCCACAAATTCCGCCACCACTGGGGTCTTTACCTTGGCCAACTTGACCTTGGGACTACATTCAGCTGGATATCTGCAGTGAACTCCACGACGTACCCCATCATTTGCGTTTCCTTGTAGTTTATGATTTGCAATCGAAGTGGCCGTAGGTAACATCTGTGGGCTCTGTCACGTCCATCTCCATCATTGATTTTATGGAGTTGCTCTTTGGCCACTGGGGCCTGCCAAGGACCTTGACGATAGACAATGGCCCTCAACTAGTGTCTGCTGAGTATACCAGCCATATCCAAAGCAAAGGGATCAAATACATACAAACAGCTTACTATTGTCCACAGACAAATGGGGGCATAGAGCGATTTCAATCAATCGCTGAAAAATGGTCTGAGAGCCCACTTGGCACAAGGCTTTCAAGGAGGCCTTGTCTCAGACTCTTCTACACTACAGAGCAGCTTAGCATGCCACCACTGGGGTGTCACCAGCAAAACTGATGCTGGGGCGAGAGCTGGAGTTACCCCTGCACAGATTTTGTCCTCCTACATCTCACGGTGGAAACCCTGTGGTGAAATCCAGGGTATGTTGACAACAGCTCAAAGCACAGAACAAATTAAATGCAAAGAAAAAATTCCAGATTCCCAGGATCTCCCCACTGGACTGGGTGCAGGTTCAGCGGCTATACCAAAAAAACAAGCTCCACACTTTCTGGTCGCAGCCCCATCAGATACAAAAGCAGTTGGGTCCAGTTACATTCCAGCAATCGGATGGTTCCCGTTGGCTCCTGCATGCCAGTTGACTTAGGAAAGTACTGTGTCCTTCTGGTGCAGATCACATCCGGGATGCTGTGCTCCCTTGCTCTCTGCTCAGTTCTTCATGCCCTCTGATCTCAGCTCAGCATCCAGTGACTCTGCAAACAACAACCCTACCATCATCTGCAGCATCGCAAGGCAGGCCTACCAGATCGAAGACTTGGCCTGCTCGCTTTCAGGACTACTTAATGTCCTTTCACACTTAGTTCACTGGAGGGGAGAGGAAATGTTGCATGTTTAGTTAGACTTATAATCTGATGTTTTAAGTAATGTGTCTGTTACATTAATAAGATGTAAAGAACGCCGGTCACTTTAAGAGTTCGGAATGAGTAATGATGTTGACGCTAGAATGTTTTCACTAGGGCTGGGTAAAAAATATAGATATCTCTATTAATCGATTCTCATTTTTACGGAACGATATCGATTCTTAAATCCCAAGAATCGATTAGTGTTGCCTGTTTTCAGTTAATGACCGGAACCTTGAAGGGCACTTTCCATCCAATATATCACAATAAGCATTGTGCTTTGGTACTTTTAATATGAAAGAAAGTCTCAGATTTCAAATTCTGTCCATTGTATTGCAGTATTCAAACAATAAATGCCATTTTGGCGCTGTTTAATGTTGAGTGACAGATCGCTGTAGCGCCTCAGATCAACAGACGCAGCAGCGCGTAGCGCACGTGAACTAATCATCTCCTCCACATTAATTCCAGCTTCAGCACAAAATAAACATGACTAAACATCCAAAGGTAAGTTAAAAGAAAGGGTACAACTTTACAATCTGTATCCTCTCTTATGTAATCGCTCAATCAGTGTTTCAGCCACGCAAAGACGTCAATATAAAGGCTTGTAAACAATGTCATGTAACGTCATTTACCTCAGAAAAACATATTTGTGACCACAAAATCATTAGTCAGATAGAAAAATAAACTGTATAGAAGGGCATTTTGCTAAATATATGCACCATATAACATTCATTATAAATGTTACTGTTCTTTAATGTTTAATTTGTTTGAATAAATCCATCAAGTTTTTATGACAGCCACCATTTAAATGTTTATATTAAAAAAAACAAAAAACGATTTGAAGTAGAAAAATTATGTAATTGTAACTTTATTATTTTAAAAACTTCATTAAGTGTAATTTTAACAAATCAGTAAATTTTAACCTTTTAATAGGCTAATATAGTAATGTAGTACCAACTGACTCTCATGTATATTTTACAGCATTAGTTGAGAGATTTTTTTTTCCTTGAAAAAATTTGGCATGTACTGTACCTGATATAGGCTAGGCTATATCCAAAATAATCAATATTGAATAGAATCTAATCGAATTGGTAATTAAATCTAATCTAATCATGAAATTTGTGTCAAAACCCAGCCCTAGTTTTCACGCAGTTCAGTGATGTGAGGGAAGTTGATCAGAACAATAAAAAGTAAAATAAGTTCAAGTACGAGTCATCTTTACAGACAGAACAGTTGCTGTCGCAGTTGGTAGGCGACAAGCGCAATCCTCTGTTGGCTAGACTGTCCATTTAACAACCCTCGGTCTGACCTTCACAGCCTTCGAAGACGTGGCCTTTGCAATCAGAGTCCTTTGAAGAATTCTGTCTCTGAATTGGGACATGGCTTATAAGAGGGCAGAAAGAACACTGCTTCAGAGAAGTTCACTTCTCCCTTGCAACAGACTTGTATAAAGCTGTTGAGTGTGAAAACTTGCATGTCCTATTGAATTTCAATTGGTGTGCACACTTTGTGGTTACATGTGCTCTGGTTCTTTTTACTTTATTGGAAGCTGTAGGGTGAGAGTGCCACTTTCTTTTGAAATATTAAATGTTTATCCCTATTTTTTGTTTGTTAGGGAGTAGATGGAATCCTATTTTGTTTATTTCTTTTCTTTTACATGTATAGGTCATTTAGTTCCCCTCTTAGTAATTAGTAACTCTTGTTTTTTTTGTTTTGGGTAGGCCCTCTCCTGAAGACATTGATTGCTTCCAATTTCTTTGTATAATTAAAAATTATCTCTTTTTGTTTGAACGTGCATGTGTGAAATCAGTCCAATAGAGTGGCGACACATCACAGGTGGGATGACATAGCCACCAGGAAGCTTATAAGTGCATCCGGTGTAAACGGCATTAGCTTCTGCTCTTCAGCAAGTGCTTTTTGTTGTGTCCCTCAGCAAAGTGTGTGTGAAAAGTGTGTTGTGCCAGTGCACAAATTCAGTTCTTTGAAATATGCAGAGTGATCAGAAAGACAAGCAGCATTTTAGTCTGTGTTTCTCCATGCCCGCACTATATTACGGATGGGGATACACATGATCTTTGCATTGCTTGTTTTGAAGCGAAGCATGCACGATCTGCTCTCGAAGGTCTGATTGTGTGCATAGTGAGTGGCTGCCACTGCGCACGCTCTGCTCACGCCTGGCGCTCTTTGAGGATTGTGCACAGGCTCGAGGTCCTCGCAGTTCTGGTCCCACTTCTGCTGAGGCAGAGCGGCAACTGAGATCGTGGAGATCACAGATGGATTTAGTGGAGGGATTGGAGAAGGGCATGGCCCTTTCTTCACCCTCACCCACTAGATCCAGTGCCTTCTTTGAGGGATCGGAAGCATGCTCTGCGGTTTCTTCCCCTCGGAGTGAAGGCACGATGCTTTGCCTCTCTTCCTCTGAGGAGGTTGATGTGGTGAGCATTGAACAGGATGAGACTGGGGACTCGTCGCCCCAGTCCATCCAGTAAAAGAAGCTGTTGGAGATGGTGACTCGTGTTGTGGCCAAGTTAAAGATCAATTAGCTGGCCGAGAAGCAGAAAGATCGTTTCCTGCGTTCTAAGTCACCTCCTCCATGCCTTCCTTTCTTCCCTGATCTACATGCTGAGTGTCAAAATAATGGGAAAAGCCTTATTTACCCCGTCTTTTCAGCCCTAACATCAGTAATTTCAACAACATCCTGGGGCTGAAGGAACGTGGCAATGAGGTGATGCCTCGGGTTGAACAGACACTACCGAGCTATCTGTCTCCAGAGTCAGCATCGTGTCTGAAGGCTCCGGCATTGCCCTCCAGGCCATTAAAGACAAATTTAGCCTTATTGGGTAAAGCTTTTATGTTGGCAGGTCAGGCTGGTGCTCTTCTGCACACCATGGCAGTGTTGCAGGCATACCAGGCAAACCTGCTTAAAGAACTGGATGAAGGCAAGGAAGTGCACTCTGACGACATTAAAGAACTTTGTTGGGCCGCTGATTTGTCTCTCCGGGCCACCAAGGAAACGGCCAGAGCTATTGGCCATTTCATGGCAGCATTGTTGGCTACGGAGAGACATCTCTGGTTGAACCTGTCAGATATGAAAGATAAGGACATGTTCTTCCTTTTGAAGGCCCCGCTTGCTCCTCCTGGCCTCTTTGGCGATGCTGTCAGCTCTGTCGTCGATAGGTTTCAGCATCTCGTTCCCTTCGGGAAACCATGGTTACAGATGTAACCTAGGGACATTGCTTTACATTTCTGGGACAGAGGACTGAAGGGAATGTTTTTTCTTTTGGTTTAGTTTTTACATGTTTTTCCCTCTCCCAACCCTAGATTAACTAACAGTGTTATAGATGGAGACAGACACTGGCTGTTTACATGCACAACTTTTGAATTCATTCCTATCTATGAATCTGAATGTAGTCCTTAAATTGAACGCTAAATAAAGTTTATATGTCACAAGCCTCAAATCAGAATTGATTATTTTACATGCACACACTGCACGAATATTCCCACTGTTTGCACATAATAACCATTCTCATACACTGTTACTTTATTTGTTTTAAACAGCAGGCTTAATATTTATCTCTTTCTGGTCATAATTTGGCAATAAATTTATCATGCAGTACAAATGCCTCTCCCCGCGCCCAAAACCAGTCATCTGTGGATGAAAATATGAAATAAGGACTAGTGGGACATTGTCCTGCTCCACTTCACAAATGCTGATTGAAAGGAGTTTTCAAATAAATGCTATTTGCATGCGCACAGTCCTTTCAGTTATGGAATAAACCAGTTCTTTCAATACAATCACAATTTTAATTGGATCGAGCTCAATTGGATCAATTAAGGTGTTTACATGAAGGCTTTTCAGTCCGATTGAACCATCAATCCGATTACTAACAGATTATTTGTTTGCATATAAACAGGCACTGAGAAAAGATGAATTTGATCCATTTAAATGTGAATTAAATGAGATTCCACTTCAGTTATCAGAAATTAATATTCTTCGTTTTGCTTATCTTTCTGCTTATCACCTCTTTTTTCATCATTATGTTTATTCTTAGTGTTTGTGTACTATTTTTTTTATTTAATTAGTTTAGTTTTGGTCAGACTATAAACTATTTATTTAAAAATATGTCTCTCTGCACTAGATTGTGACTATCAGAGAGATGATCTTACCACAAATTCTCCAGTTTACAGTGAGGATTCCCCAATACATCAGAGAGCAGCTTCACTCCAGAGTCTCCTAGTTTATTCTCTGACAGATCCAGTTCTCTCAGGTGTGAGGGGTTTGATCTCAGAGCTGAAGCCAGAGCAGCAGAACCTTCATCTGTGATGCCACACTTACTCAACCTGTAGAGAGCAATAACACAACTCTTCACTCTTTTAGATCAAAATATACAGGGCACATTTCCCAAAAGCTTCAAAATCTAAATCAGGGGTGTCCAACATTTTGGTGAGCGAGGACTACCTCAGGGGATAATATCATCTAATGGGCTACTTGTTAGTTATACTCAACAATATTTAATTTATTATAAATATAACATGGTTGGTGGTTTTTCACTTTTACTTTAATCACCATCATTGGCAAAATAAATACAATATCTTGATATACTGGATGTCTTACAAACACATTATTTATTCAACAACCATTCCTGAAAAATGATAAAGAATATTGAAACGTGCATTTAAAATTTTCTCTCTGAAAATCACATTACATTTTTTTCCCTGAATGAGTCATTTTCCAGAGTGGCAAACATAAGTGTTTGAGAAGATAAGATGGCGGCACTCATTTAGGTTTATGCTGAGTAGCCGAGATTGTGTCCCAGCACTCATCCCAGTGGTTCAGGGTTGTGGCAAAGGGACATAACATCTTCGTTCCCTCCATCAGGGAATGAGGGTTACGCACGTAACTGAGACGTTCTCTATCTGTCGGTCACTACGAGTTATGTTAGTGTAGTGAAGTGACGTGTGGCCAAGTATGACCTATACTCAGAATTTGTTTCATTTAACCCATCCAAGTGCACACACACAGCAGTGAGAAGTGAACACACACACGGAGCAGTGGGCAGCCACATTGCTGCGGTGTCCAGGGAGCAGTTGCTCAAAGGTCTCACCTCAGTCATGGTATTGAGGGTGGAAGAGAGCACTGGTTTTTCCATAGAGGTCCCTATGGAAAGCGCCACAACCACTGAACGTCATTACAACTTGTGGCGTTGCAATTGCTGACAAGCTGTGGAGTGTCAAGTCAAACACCCCTGCACAACTCCCCTGAGCAAATTCACTGACCTTGATGCCAAGGGGGGCCAATGTTGAGTGTGCTGCCCTTAGAAATTGAAATGGTATTTTTGTGTATTTTACTATTTTATTTGTATATATTGTGAATTATTTCCTCCGGGACTTTTATTTTGAAATTGCGATCTCACTGCGCTGAAGTTTGGGTATGTTCAGAAACCAAAGAGAAGGAATGATGATGCAGCACAGCTCAGAAATGCGATCTTTTAACAGTTTAGCTCTGGAAAACATTTGACTGTAAGTAGTTTATGATCTTAATCAAGTTGTTATGGAGGTTTGAATGTATCAAGTCATTTGACTTTCTTTGATGTTAAAACGAACAGTTATTGAAGAGAACATTTGTAAATGAGAGCAAACAATTCACTGTTATCAAACAAGATAATTGCAATTATGTTTTCTTGTAATGTTTATTTACATATTGCATTTTCTATATTTTCAGTTTTACAGTAAAGGATAATCACCAAGAAAAGTACGCCTTGGGACTTAATAAATAATATTGATTTATTGAATAAATGTTTGCTATCTGTCTAATGGAGCACAGTCACGTTCTATGAGGGCAGAATAGTGAGTACATCGCTGCTGGAGAAGGCCATGCTGTTGTTTCATCCACCGAAATTCTTTAACAGGAAGAATTTCAACTTCTGGATTTTTTTCTCCTTTTTTCAGAAAGGCTAGATGGAAACATTGGGGAAACGTGCCATAAGGCCGCCACGGAGACCACATCCTACCTGCAGGGCGATGACATGGGGAGATACTAACATGGACTGACCCAAGGAGGGCAGTACTACATATGGAATAGGTCAAGTCAAGTCACCTTTATTTATATAGTGCTTTTAACAATACTGATTGTGTCAAAGCAACTGAACAGCATTAATTAGGAATATAGTGTGTCAATAATGCATGTAGCGTCTGCGTAGGATCATGCTGGAGTGTTGGACTGTTTATGGCTTAAAAGACCCTTTTAGCCTTTTGACATTTGCATATAAATTACAGTTCTGGTCAGAGATGTTACTTGTATAGGGGTTGTAAATTGCCAAATGGTTCTTCGCCGTCAAAAAGATTAGAACCAGCCCCCCGGGGGGCCAGTTCTCCTCTGACCAGACAAACCAATAGTACGGAAAAATCAATTTAAGATGTAATAAAACAGACGATGAATAATATTAACAGCAATTATTATATGATGCAATCAAACTTATAGCAGAATGTGGTAGTTCTGTATGTTGTTTCAGGGTTGGCATATAGGTCTCTGAGGCTGCTGTGTGCATGGTTTGGCATGGAAGAATGTGTGCAGCGCTCCTTTATAATCACTAAAAGCTGACATCTCAGTTCATCGCGATCTCATAAAGCTATGTTATAACACAATGAACATATGCACAATGAATCTTTCACAATGTCTACACTTCGTGTGTTAAAATGAGACGATTCGTGATCACGCAATTTCAGCACTGCTGTGAGTGGATTCTAACTTAATCACCTCTGGTTGGCCATTGCGTTCCAGAAATCAACAGCTGAGTCTGTGATTGGCTACATTGCGCAACCCTTTAAACACGTGTTACAAATAGAAACTCTGCCTAGCTTGCGCGTTAATCATTTTAATGTTATTAGTTGTTCTTTTTGCTTTTTTGCATCACATAAATAACAATTTATATGTTTAAAACATTTTATTTAGATGGTTTCTATTTTGTGGGAGTCCCGCAAATCCTTTTCTCCCGCATCCTGCACACACACGAGTCTCTTCCCGCCCACACTCGTCCATAAAGTGTTGTCCTGTGCCACACCCTGTTGCGTTGGGTCCCGCGGGTGCAGGTCTTTACCTTGTAATGCCAGAATAAAGGCTAATAATGGCTGAATAGAAACAAAAGAATAATGATAAAGGAATTATGTCTCATACCTGGCAGAGGTGTGAAAGGTTCGTCGAGTGAGAACAATAAAATCATGAATGGGGCAGTTTGCCGGGCCAGACATGAGGCGAGAGCATGCAGGAGAGCTTAAAGGGGTCATAAATCAATTTTATTAGCCTTCTCTAAAAACACACATGACATGGTCTTTGAATTTTATGAAACATTTTCTAAGTTTTAAAGATTATGTCCTGAAATTTGACATAAAGCATTAGTAGACGTTTGGCTTTAGCTTCATTGTGTTTCTAAAAGCATTTACCACAGCAACCTATTTTTTCTACATTTAAAAAATATGTTTTTAATAATTTTTTATTTTTGTTTTTATGTTTGAGCTTATACATCTCTATTATCATAACAGTCTGAGTAATTCTGATTCTTGAACAGTAAACTTTGAAGTGTTAGCTTTGTGAATACTTGTTGAGATTATGTATCTAGTCAGAAAGACTCAGGAGCAGAAACCTTTTTATTGTCATTTGTGTCTCCATGTCGAAAATGGGGGGGTGACAGCATAGGGGTTAATGGCCTCAGTCTGCTTCTGTACTGCCGAGAACTGCTTGGCAAATTACTCAACAGTGTCACCAAATTGGCCAGCATGAGACATGGGAGCGTCAAGAAAGTGAACTTTGTCAACGTCTCTCATCTCTTCAAGTTGAGCCAGAGATGGCGCTCTTGGACCACCAAGGTGGACATCACCTGCCCGAGGGACTGTGGCGTGACTTTAGTCAGTCACCGTGCGCAGCTCCTGCATCAACTTCGGGTCAGTACTACCCTCTTGCATTTGTTTAAGTGTCTTAGCTTTGTGAACTTGCATGAACACCATGGCATGCATGGCAGAGGGGGCTTTGCACGCAGCACTGTAAGCTTTGACAGCCAAAGCTGACGTCTGCTTACAGGCATTGGACAGGTGGTGCAGACGATTCCTTCAGGTGGAAGGCCATAAAAGGGGCCTTCCACGACTTTGTGACCTCCTCATGCACCTCCGGGAAGAAAGGAACCAAGGGCAGAATGCGGTTGTGAGACACACGCCCTGCACTGAGAAGCCAATCATCCAGCCATGAGCTCTCAGGGCTGGGCAGTGTGTTCACTTCCAACCCGATGCTCACAGCTGCTTGGGCAAGCATGGCTGTCAGCTCTGGGTCCGATTTGGCAGAAGCCACAACACCCGAGGGGGCAGTCCCACCAAATCTTCATCCTCAGAGGACGATAGCCCATCCACCGATGCTGCAATCAACATCTGATCCTCTGGCAGAGCCCCGAATGAAACTCTGGGACCACCATGTGATGGGCCAGCGTAATCATCTGGAAGTTGCACGGGACAAACACTGCGTGAGGAGTGGGAGGTCCGTGGAGGCTGGCCTGATGGATTTGCTCCCACTGTAATCCTCAAATCTCCCAGAGCAATAACCGACGAGGCCCTGTGCTGTGCAGGGAAACCAGGATAGGTAGTGACAGAGGGGTCTCCACCTTTCCTGAGAAAGTAGAGACACGACTGCAGCATTGCCATGGACATGCACTCGCAGTGTGGGCATGAATCATCCCCAAACACGTTTTCAGCATGATCTAAGCCCAGACGGAAGACAGAGATCGTGGCTGTCATCAGGGGATGGGAAACAACCGCAACCAAGAGAACACGGATGGAGTGGCATCTTGAAAGAGACGCAGACAGTCCACAATTTGCTCTTTTAGAGAAAACTGCTCTTAAGTCAAGTCAAGTCACCTTTATTTGTATAGTGCTTTATACAATACAGCAGCTTTACAGTGTCAAACAGGAAAATAGTTTGTCAAGAATGCAAGAAGAGACTAACAGAGTCATTTGTCCAGCTAAAGTCAGTTCATTGATGATTCAGTGATGTCATCATCCAGTTCAGCTCTCTTCCAATAGTGTCTTTTAGAAACTGAATGTGGGGACACTGCTGTTTGCGCTGTCTCGCCAGTCCAGAAAGAGCGTCACGAGGTGAATGGCTTTGTATTGCTGTAGCACACCAAACCTGAATGAGTGGATGCCTGCCACCATCTTATATATCTTTCTACCAAAATAGTTTGTTTTTCTACAGTAACTCCATGAGTTGTGGAGTGAAATATGTTCTAACTTGTTTGTTCTTGGAACAATGTTTCTCCTGTTTTTCACATCAATATGTTGAGAATGTCAGCGCTATTTAATCTGGCTTGCGTGATGGGGTTAGCTGCTTTGGATGCGCTTGCTGTTTATTGGGCCAAGCTGATAAGCAGGCCGCACTGCGCCGTTAAAACAAATTTTGTTACGCTTTTAGAGCATTTGCTATTTTTGATGTTTCTCATGTGCACATAATCAAATAGAGTTGGGTAACTTTGTAGTGGCACCAGTGCAAAATTTTAGTTCACAAAATGATACCATTTAGTTGCAGTCTGCAGCCCTGATTTACAGTGGCTCTCAAATAGCAAGTTGGGGCTTTTTATAGAATGCTTAGTGGGCATCTCTCAGGCTCCATGCAGGCACCACTTTGGAGACCACTGATCTAAGTAGAATGTAGACACAATTGTATGAATCCTAAAATTACGGTCTGTTTCCCAAAACCAGTGGTGTAAAGTATTTGAGTAAATGTGAACATGTCTGGTAACTAATTACAAGTCCCTAAAGGCTAAATTCAAGTCAAGTCTCAAGTCTTTGTTCTATTTTTAGCAAAAGTTCTTTCAGCTAGTTATTGTAATTAATATCAAAACTTTCTACTTCACAAAATATCTAATAAAGCACACTTTATTTTATTGCGCATTAATGCAGTTTTATATTATTAAAGTCCGTTGCTCACTGGCTCTGAATACACATACAGACAAACCATGGGTCACAGGAGGGGTTGGGATGTTGATCAGTACTGGCTTGGGATGGGTGTCATCACGCGTCTCATCCAATGAGAGCATTTGGGGTGGGCCTAAGACTGCAGTAGCGCTCACATGAAGAGCTCACGACTTCATAAGCGGGAAATAGGAAGTTTCCGACAGCAGTCTAGAGCTGGAATTTTCTGTTATAAGTGTGGGGAAGACGGACACACCAGAAGGGAGTGTCAAGGGGTAGAGGATCTGTGTAAGGTGAACCGGAAATTGATTAGACCGAGTAGGCTGGTGGGAAACTTCAGCGGAACTCTGTGAAGGAGCGTTTCCATCCGTTCCGATTCTTTTTCTTCCACAAGTGCAGATGTTTATGGTCTTTCAGTTGGACTGATAGGGCCCTCTTTGGAAGTCCCTGTACAAATTGAAGAGATTTATGCCAGGGCCTTGATGGACAGTGGTTCACAAGTGACCATTCTTTATTGCAGCTTTTATCAAACTTACTTGAAGCACATACCAGTTCAGCCAGTTGAGAATTTGGAAATTTTGGGTTTAAGTGCACACAAGTATCCGTATGATGGGTATTTGCCCCTTCGTCTGGAGTTCACGGCTGCGGTAGCTGGAGTACCTCAGGTGGTCGACACCCTTGCATTAGACTGTCCTGACCATCAGCCAGAGCAGAAAGTAGCTATTTTGGTGGGCACAAATACTATGTTAGTTCGACAGTTGTTTGAAGCCTGGGAAGCAGAGGCTGGAGACAATTTCATGAGTGTTCTGTCTGTTTATCCAGTGGTACGTGTTGCCTATGAGACCATTCGTGAGGCTGATGGTGAGACCAGAGTTACAGCTAGTTTTCGTGATGACAAACTGCTTGGGGGCGGTTACGGTCACGAATATGTCTAAATGTAGCATGCTATTGCCCAGATATTCCCTGTAGATGTGGTGTCTACGCTTGCTGCTGAGATGGCTGTGTCCGAGTCAAACCAACTGACTATAGACTCTTTTAACTTTGGAGATTCTCCACTTTCATTGGAGGCCAGGCAACGACTATGCGAGAAACTTCTAGAAAGGAGAGATGTGTTTTCTTCGCATGAATGGGATGTGTGCTGTTCTCGCAGTACTGTTCATGAAATCAGGATGACTGATCCCACTCCTTTCAGTGAGAGGTCCCATCGTTTAGCTGCCAAAGACTGGGAGGATGTGCGGAAACACTTGTTGGAACTGCAACAGTGTGGCATAATTTCTAGTCTAGAAGTCCCTATGCGTCCCCCATCGTGGTGGTGCGGAAAAAGTTGGGAAGTATTCTGATGTGTGTGGATCATCGCACATTAAATCGCTGAACTATTCCCGACCAGTATACTGTACCTCGGATCGAGGATGCGTTGCACAGCCTCTCAGGTAGCCAGTGGTTTACTGTGTTAGATTTGAGGAGTGGCTACTATCAGATACCGATGAGCACTGAAGACAAAGAGAAAACCGCGTTTATTTGTCCGCTCGGGTTCTACGAGTTCAAACAGATGCCTCAGGGGATTTGTGGGGCACCACCTACCTTCCAGAGACTCATGGAGCGCACTGTGGGTGACATGAATTTCCTGGAGGTGCTGGTGTAACCTCGATGACCTGATAGTATTCGGACGGACCATAGGCTGCATGAAGAAGGTCTGAAACTGTCAGTGGACAAGTGCCAATTTTGTTGAACGTCTGTGACCTATGTAGGACATGTGGTGTCTAAAGAAGGCATTGCCACTGACCCTTCGAAAGTGGAGGCAGTAGTTACTTGGCCTAGGCCTCAGACTTTAACACAACTAAGATAATTTCTGGGATTTTGCGGGTATTACCGGAGGTTTGTGAGGGGGTATTTAAGCCTTTGTCGCCCTCTAAATAAACTGTTTCTTTCTCTGTTCCACAGGAACAGGGAAGGAAACCTTCCCTGGGCAGGGCCAATGACTCTTTTGGGTCCCGGTGGGATGAGTTATGTGAGAGTGCATTCCAGGAATTGAAGCAGTGGTTAACACACACGCATTCTTGTGAGGATTAGGGAGGAGAATAAGAGGAGATTTCAGAGTCTGGGGTGCGGCTTTTGTGTCAGGCAGCCGCTTCTGGGGACACTTCAAGGGTGAATGACTGCCCATTTCAGAGTTCTCTGGAGAGTGAGGCCATTATGGCTCACGGAAAAATTGTGTTTTTTCCCTCAACACAGCTGAGGAATTCGGATGCAGAGTTGAAGGGTGCTCAGGGGCAGGACCCTTTTTTTGAATAAGGTCCTCTTGGCTATCAACCAGAACCAGCCCCATGATAGCGTGGTGTGTGACTTGCCTGAATTTACACGTTGGAAGAAAGAGAAGGGAAATTTGGTGGTGATTAATGGATTTCTGTATAGAGTGGTCACTTCTGAGGGGGGGCATAGATGGCAGCAAATAGTGCTCCCATCTGCACTTCGCAGTGATGTATTGACCTCTCTTCATGATGCCCATAGCCATCTTGGGTTTGACAAAACCTATGCCCTGGTAAAGGACTGGTTTTATTGGCCTGGTATGAAAGATGCAGTGAAAGACTACTGTAGGGCAGTGGTGGACGAAGTACACAAATCAAGTACTTGAGTAAAAGTACAGATACGTATAATAAAATATTACTGATAGATCGATTTATTTAGCAATTTTATATAGGCTACTTAATTAAATTTTCTATTAGCATATATTTTTTATAATTCTACTGCTTAAAATACCTGGGATTTTCCCAAAATAACCACTATATGGAGTCAAGATATATGTTTGTTGTTGATGTGGACTACGTTGACGAGTGTGATGTAGTAATGTTCACTATGAAGCTTACACTACGATGTACCTGAGAGAAAACAGATTCGACCATCTGATTTTCACCAGTAAGAAAAAAGTGTTTAAAGCTTGTTGTTTTGCAGAACATCACAGTTATATATGACGAGAATAAGGCCTGAAGTTAGGAAGAACATTTTAAGGAAAATATAATTATAATTTCATAATGATTTTTTTTCTTCTCAAGCCTTGTCTGTGGTGTAAAAACACCCCTGGCCAAATGCCCCCAGAGGGCATCACTTCCCACTTTGATAATTACTGTAGTTACCATGTTCTGAACATCACATCCTTTCTTTTCTCTCAGATGTAATCTAGCTAGGTGGTTGAATAACAATATTTGGACTTTATATTTAAAAATTACCTCAACTTGGCACCAGCAAGCTTGTTAGCTAGACAGTTAGCATCAGCAAACAATATTTACTTATTTTCTGTATGGTTATGAATAAACATTCATATCTGTCTACTCGGCTAGTTAATCCAAACAATATAAAAATTTATACTTTTGATAAACAATATAAAAACAGACGTCACATAGGGCTAAATGTGTAGCATTTTAATAAAACTGTTAATGTTATGGCAGCGGGAAATATGAACGTGCATGAGTTATTTTATGTAGTCTGGGTTATTTTATGTTTGGTTTTTTTTTTAGTTTTTTTTTAACCTAAAACATAAGAGACACACAGTGATGTTGATGTGTCTGCATTCAAGCATTTCAGTGGGCAGCAGATTTAGTTCACAAACAACTGACAGTTTTGACCTAAATATGATTTTCAGTTACAATTATTAATCCTAAAATTCAACATTAGTAACTTACTTTTAGCAGCATCAGTCGCGTGCACGGTTCTTACTTGTGAATTCAGAATCAGCGAGTTGTCGACTCGAGAACAACTGCAATCGGTTCATTCTAATTCGTGAATTAATCGTTTGGTGAGATTTGCGAACCGATTTAAAAGGTTCATTGAAAAGAATCAGTTCGTTCTTGAATCAGACACCGCTTCTGCATCTCGGAGCACATGATATATTATAAGGAGTAACGATATGTTTTATGAAATGTAGTGAAGTAAAAAGTACGATATTATGCTTTGGAATGTAGTGAAGTAAAAGTAAAAGTTACTCAAAATAAAACTACTCCAGTAAAGTACAGATACTTGAAAAATTTACTTAAGTACAGTAACGAAGTAAAACTACTCTGTTACTGTCCACCACTGCTGTAAGGGTTGTGAACGATGTGTGGTGAGAAAGACTTTGCCTCGTAAAACATGTGCATTGACTTTTTGACTATTGAGCCTGACCAGCGTAACGTGAGTAATGTGTTAGTTGTTACTGACCATTTTACTCATTATGCACAGGCCTTTTCCCCACACGAAATCAGAAGGCCTTGACAGTGGCTAAAGTTCTGTGTGAGTACTTTGTACATTATGGTCTGCCCAACCGGATTCATTCGGATCAGGGTCCTGACTTTGAGAGTCGTCTGGTGAAAGATATGCTTGCCGTGTTGGGAATGAAAAAGTCCCGTACTACTCCATATCATCCTCAGGGTGATCCCCAACTGGAAAGGTTTAATCGGACACTTCTCAATATGTTGGGCACCTGGACCCGAAAAAGAAAGTCCAGTAGAGTCAGTATATCCCGCAGTTACTGCATGCGTATAATTGTACGCAGCATGAGGGTACGGGGTACTCCGCGTATTTTCTCATGTTTGGATGTGAGCCCACTCTGCCAGTGGACATTTATGTTGGAACGAAGGAGGAGGGTGGTTCTGTGTCACCCTCTGTGTATGTGCAGAATATGAGGAGGAACCTGAGAACTGCTCATGAGTTGGCAGCTGAGGCTGCTGAAAAAAAGATCTTGTCCAATAAAAGAAGGTATGATGAGAAGGTGCAGGAGTGTGTCTTAAACCCTGGTGATAGGGTGCTCATCAGGAATTTAGGTCTGAGAGGGAAGCACAAGCTGGCTGATCGCTGGAGTTCAGTTATTTATGTGGTAGATAAACAGTTGACAAATGTGCCCATATACCAGCTGACTCCAGAAAAGGGTGATGGACCCAGGAAAGTTTTGCATAAAGACCATATTCTTCCTGTGAGCTCTCAAATGAGGTTTGGGGAGGAAGGTAATGTGGCCCTTGGTGGTGATGTTCCTAAGAGGAATAAACTCCTAGGGGGAAACTTGAAAGAGTCAGAGTGTGTCAGAGAGCAAGTCGGGGGTGAAACAGATTCTGACTCTGAGTTCGAGTATGATTATGGTCCCTTTCTGTATGGAGAACTGTCAATGATTGATAGGGAGGGAGCTGTAGCTGACAAAGAACAGAAAGTGGTTGATGAGCCTGAAATGGTTACTGAAAGAAAAGAGGTGGTACCTGATATGGATGAGGGAAATGGGGATTTGTTGGAGGAAGAGGTGAGGTCAGATTCTCTGGCAGTATTGGAGCAGATGGACAGTGATACCGAATGGGTTGGGCATGAGAGAGAAGATAATGAGAGCGTTGACCATGTGCCTAAAATGCAGTTGAGGAGGTCTGAGAGGGAGGGGAAACCACCTTCAAGGTTTACTTACCCAAGGTTGGGGGTTCCTATTCATGAGGTGGTTACCTCTAAAGGGTGTGAGGTGCGATCGAAATCAATGACGAGTTCCCCCAAGAAGTCAAGGCCATGAGCTTTTTCATGTTTGGTGGTGTAATTCTCAAGCCCTTTGCCAGTCATGTTGGTCACTCATAAATACATGGCAATGTATCGTTCCTAGAGTGTAAAGTAGGCAACAATATTTCATGTTTGATGACCTAATGGTTAGCATGGGGACATGCTATTTTACAAGTGGGGGGAGGATGTAGCCCCTTGAAAATTTAGGATTATAAATAAAACAAACACACTGGGAAAATAGCAAGATTATTTGTATCAAAATTATTTTTATTTTTATTCTTTTTTTTGTTTTTTCTTCTCTGGTTAGAGAAAAGAAACATTTGTTTAGAATCCAGGTCAATGTAAGCTTTGTAATAATTGTGTATATGAAGTTGTGTAAAGTGTGTTGAAATTTAATTGTACCTGCTTTACCCAATGAAAGTGTTCACTGTGGGTGATTGATGGACATTTGGGTACAACCGAGTAAGAGTAATAATGTTTCATATGAGTTCATTTGAAGAGAATCGTTTGACTTCATACTAGTCAGTTTAAGAGTAATTTCTGTTTCCCAGTGAGTACCAATTGTTTCGGAATAAGGGTGATTCATTACAGTTGAGGTAACTGACAAATTTCATTACTTGATTAATTTATATTTGGTTATTTTATTTTAATTTATTTTATTTGTCTCTTAAAGGGTTGAAGTATTTGAATATAGTAACACGTAACATTTCTATCAATGTGTTGACTTGATAAACTTTATTAATGTGATTCTGTCACTAGTTTATTGTTTTTTTGGCATTGTTTTATTTAATAAATCTCAGGGTTTATTAGAACTTTAATTTTGTCAACCTGTTCTCTATTACTCTCAAACACGCAGGAGTATAGGTTTCATAAATGGAGGCATCGCGCTAAATAACTAATTATTCTTGTAGTATCTACCTATCCAATTTTCAGGGAAAGGACCAGTCATTACCGTTTACCACTACTGGGATACCAGGGCTCCTGTCAAGGCATTATATGAGTGTACCCAGCTGGGGAGGGTTACACAAACACACAGCATAACCAAATCGTCCAAATACAAATAATAGCAGACAGGGTACTCAGGAACAGACAGGGCTTATAAACATGTAGAAAGCAATTAGGGAGAACAGAAACAGGTGTGGAGCTAATTTATCAAAAACCATGGAAACTAACTAGGCAGGATAACGGAAACACAGAAAACTAAACCAAAACAGATCATAACCGTGACACAGCTTGTTACATGGTTTAATGTATTTAATTTTTAGTGCTTTAAAAATAGTGCTGTTCATCCTGACCACTAGGGGACACCAATCTTTTATTTTGAATAAAAGAGGAAGTTAAAGGCAGATTCAGTTTGAGTTACCTTATGGAATCTGTTGTTTTCTAGAGGGTCCTGTTTTGAGAAACATTTGTCTTGCTGCTCAACCGTGAGTTTGTTGCTTTATTTTTCATCTTTTGCTTTTGTGTAGAAATTGTGAAGTTTATTGTTTGGGGAAAGTCACTTATTTGAATGTTTTGTCAGTTGTATTTGTTTGGGGAGTTTGTTTGTATCCAAATGAGTTGTATCCTTTTGTAGAGGTTTTTATTTAACCTACAAACTTATGTTACCTGGTAGGGGTGCTCCGATCAGGATTTTTGAGGCCGATCACCGATGGCCGATCACAGACAGCAGTATCTGCCGATACCGATACCGATCTTTTTAAAGCCTTCTATTTATCATTTATAGCTATTTATAGTGATACTCCAATCAGGATTTTTTTGACATTTTTGAAAATTGGGGGAATTCCCCTCTTAGGTGTCTCTTGTGAGGGGAAGCAGCTTTCACACAGGAGTCCGCTACTGATCCGAGGCTGTTTACCACAAACACAACATTTATCCATTATTGTGATTTCAAATCCAAAACATTGTTACTGGAAATGCTTTTTCAGCATTGCAATTCTTTTTAGTACAGTAATACAATTTTTCACATACATGTTTAAACGCAACACATTATTCAACGCATTTTAATTTTGCATTTACTTGCAGTTTCTCAAGCAAGTGGCAAAACATTTAAACTACTTTTCTTACGTTATCACAAACTTACCATTGACAGAAATAGTCAGCTCTACTGCCTTTCCTTTTGCATTTAAATCTTTATTACCATCTAAAGTGCCATCTATTATTGCCTTGTTTATCTAATAATAAGTATCGCTTTTTATTTCTCCTCTTTCCTATTACTTGTTTCGCTTCTGTTTCAGTTTTTATAACCATTTCTTACTATGTGTAAGTAAGTTGTTGTTTTTTAGCATGTGTATTTGGCAGTGTTATCTTTTAGGATTACTGATAAACTAATGTCATTTGATTTGTATTATTTGTATTTGTAATTTATTTTAATTTAAGTTAAATGATGTCTGAATTTATTATGTCTGTATAGGTCTTTTATTAAGTTTTTAGTTTTATTTAATTGAAGTTATTTTAATACTTCAACAAACTAAATGGAAATGAAATAATATATATATTTAATTTATACATGTGTGTATATATATATATATATATGTATGTGTGTGTGGTTGTACATACACATTTAGTTGTTTTTTTTGGTGTTTGGCTTAGTGTTATGTTAGAATCATTATTATACTCTTATACCTTTTGTTCTTTAATATCTTGAATTGTTTTTAGCTTTATTTTTGTTTTTCATTTAAATGTTAAGTTTTGAAATTTTGTTTGTATTCATTTGTCATTTTTATTTAATCTCTTTATTTTTAAAATGTGTATAGGTAGTATTTATAAAGTTTTCGCTTTTAGTTTTGGATCTGTTTTTAGTTGTTTTAATACTACAATTGATTGCTTCTGTTGTCCTTTGTACAAATCCAAGTCGGTTTGGATAAAATATTCTGATAAATGACTAAATAAAAATAAATAAATAAATCTAAAAGTGCTCTTTCCCTTTAAACCTAGCCAAAAAGCCATGTGTTGATTGTGAAACACAGTAGACTTTAATTATATGCATTTATGGTGTAATTACAAAATTTTCGTGTCAATCTGTGTACATATTTACTGCAAACAATGTGCTGTTACTTTAGTTCAGCGCTTGCAGCGCAGCAATAGACTTGGTGCGGAAATGATCTCTGCACTGCTGCAGACGCGCCGCTCCTGAAACACACTGCCGGGCCGCAACCATGTGCAGTGAATGCTTTAATCTCTTAACATGAGCGCGGAAAAAATATGCACCACGTATGCACTGCAAATGGAATAATGTGAACTTGGCATTGTGTGTGTGTGCTGCGAGTGTGCATGAGCTCAGTCTCTAGGAGAGCACGCGAGCGCTGAATGATTAAATGCTGGCAAGAATTAAAAAGTAATGCAATTTATAAACTTTAGTGACGATGTGACACTGCCTCGATTGTGCAAGTGACAATTCCTGTGTTAACTGTGCAGCTCGCTTAGAGACCAAGGGGGTGTGTGGTGATTTGAAGACATTTGCGTATTTTGAGAGAGAAAGAGAAAGCACGCGCGCGAGTGGTGACTCGCGCTGTTTGTGAAATTATGTCTCAAACGAGGTTTGCAACAAGTACCTCACCTTCAGCAATATAATTATTTAATCCGCGCCAGACAGAGACTGAGACGGTGCCGCTGCATGTCATGCCAAAACTTTCACGGCAGTGCCATCAGCTTGAGATCGGTTTTTGGAGATCGGTCTTTTTAGAGACCGCCGATCAATCATCCAAACGTGATTATCGGCCGATAGTGATCGGTAGCCGATCAATCGGAGCACCCCTATTACCTGGTGGAATGCAGAACTTTTATTCAAAGCACTCCTGGCCTACCCAACAAGGACATCTATTTCATTTCGTCATTTCATCAATCTACCCTTCAACAGATAACACCTTATAACATTGACTGCTCTCCTTTACCAAATGGTTTCTTCCTTCAGCATCTTTGTTGGACATTTCATACTTATATATCCACACCTTTATTTTGGACATTGATTGTATCTTTTTTTGAATGTTTTATTGGTAACACTTAATAATAACTTTCATTTATAAATCATTAACAAACATTATATTATGCTTAACAGATCATTAGTCAATATATATTCACATAGCTAGAAATATGGGATAATGTTATTGTAAATGTTTACTAATGAACTTACTAAACATTAACTAATTGTTAGCATATGATTATTTAATGTGAATTGAAATGCTTACAAATGTCAGTAAACTTTCAGTTCATATGGTTTTCATTTGTTGGTCTTTGTTGTGTAGACCTCTATTTACGCATCTTAACAAATAATCTATTAATTTGTTCATGGTTTTGCAGTACCCAATCTAAAGTGGAAACTATTCATTATTTGTAAATGTTTGTAAACGATTACTAATCATTTATTATCTATATGGGCTTTGGACTTTTAGCTAATCTATCAAGGTTTGTGTAAAGGGTGGCTGGTTAAGTTTATCTAAATGCTTGCTAAAGACATAACAGATTGTAATTTTGGTGCAAAAAAAAAGAAGAAATTTGTCTCAACACTCACATTATTATACTACTCTTCAGTATATCATTAAACAGGATATTCCTTGAATCATAAAAGTTTTTTTAAAGAAAATACTTGTTCATTTATCAAAACAATATAATATAAACAGACTGAACCGTGTTC
>NW_015507776.1:0-726 GCF_001515645.1 Sinocyclocheilus grahami | reverse complement strand
CAAAAAGCACACCCATTTTGCTGAACTATAAACACTATTCCCCTGTTTTAACACATGAGTCAGATTTGGTGAACTGTTACTGCAAAACTCTACACACAAATCCCTACATTTCTCAGTGCTTACACCATGTGGTAATTTAGAAAGCACTAGCATTCAATATTGTTCACTCAAGACAGCACCGCTTGAGCTCAATTAGCAAACAATTACCCAGGTGGAAAAACTAAAAGTCAAAATTGAACACACATCAATCAGATCCTTCAATAAATAGATAAAAGGGCCCGAATCAGTTTACTGAGCTTTGGAACAATGGATCCACAGAGAAATTAAGGAATAGGTCGAGGAGGAAGAGGAGGAGGACGTGGTGAAGGAGGAGGGAGAGGAAGAGGACGGAGAAGAAGGGCAAGGAGACAAGCAGTCTCGGATGAAATTCGAGCCACTTTAGTTGACCATGTCCTTGTCCATGGTATGATTATGAGGGAGAGGGAGGCTGGGCAACGAGTACAGTCAAATTTGAGTCGCTTCACTGTCGCCTCCATCATCAGAACCTTCAGGGAGGAAAACAGGTAGCTGTACTTGCAGTAAGACTGCTCTGTACAGTAACTTTAGAGTGCATACACTGTTGCACTATGCTACTGTAATAAAGAAATGCATCAAATTGCCTCGCATACAGATAGAGTTTTAGTTTCCATTTTTTCCTGTAAAAAGGATGTGTGACAGTTACAGTAA
>NW_015507775.1:38640-46843 GCF_001515645.1 Sinocyclocheilus grahami | reverse complement strand
ATGTGTGTGTGTGTGTGTATATGCTATATATATATGTGTGTGTGTATATATGTATATGTATATATGTGTATATATATATGTATATGTATGTGTGTGTGTGTGTGTATATATATGTATGTGTGTGTGTATGTATTAAAATTGTTTTTAATGCATCCAACTTTTCTTTCAATATTATTATATTATTTCCCCCCTGTTAGTTGCATGTTATCTTTAGTATCATGGAGACTATTATAGATATATGATAGTTATTAAATGAAAGGATTATTAAATTGATTTTGAATTAGTTTTTATCTTTATATTTTCTGTTTTTATTTTTAAAGTTTTAGTAATTTAGTTGTATGCTTTTCTTCTTTTTTTTTTTTTACGTCTGTGTAGTTTTTATACATTTTCGTTTTAGTTATTTAAACTAAATGAAAACATGAAATATTCCCTTGGCAACTAATTTTATTTCAGTTAATGTTTATTTTATTTATAAAAAAAAAAAAGTTTTGGTTAGCTGTAATAACCCTGGTTTGTTGAGTCTTTGTATTTAATTGTCGTCTTTCTTTTAATTAAAATACATGATCAGGAGGTCTCTAACAATGTTTTTAAGTGTTTTAAGAAAAAGAGTAATACATCTAAACGCAGCTGTCTAATACTTATCTAAATACAGCTGTAACTGTATGAAAGCACATGATTATAGATCGTGTGATCTATGCGTGTGTGTCTGTGTTTTTCTTATCATTGTGCAGGAAAGCTGATTTTTATTCAGTGAACAATCTCTCTTTCTCGCTCTCTCTCTTCTCTCTTTCAGACAACAGCGAAAACAGCCATTTTATTCATCCAGCCTCAGTATAACATCAGTACCATGAGTGCAGGTTTGTCACGCATTCATGACAGTCTCTCAGATCTGCTGATGTCTGATACATCACTGACATGAGCTAACGTGTGTGTGTGTGTGTGTGTGTGTGTTTCAGATGGAGAGGTGACTCTGTATCTTTACGGATGGAAAGACTGTGCCACTGTCGTCTTCTATCTTTGTATCACCATCATCCTTCACGCAGTGGTGCAGGAGTATGTGCTAGATGTAAGTGCTGCAATGCATTTTGGGTAATGCAGTTTTAATTTAATAAATGCATTTTTTGCAAGCAGCGGCTGAAGTTCATTAATGTGCATACCACGTTTTTTATTAATTTGCATTTTCTTGGCTGTTGTGTGCTCCATTTCAGAAAGTAAACCGGCGTCTTCACTTGTCAAAGAGTAAAAACACAAAGTTTAATGAATCTGGGCAGCTGTGTGTGTTTTATCTGGTGTCCAGTTTATGGAGTCTCTACGTCATGGCCACAGTAAGATCTCACACACAACATATTAAACATTACACTTTCTGTTTAAGTCGCATAATCATTTGTGTGATTGGCAGGAGGGATACCTTCTGCATCCCAGCAGCCTTTGGGAGAATTATCCTCATGTTCACCTGAGGTACATACACGCACAAACACAAAGCATGCATCTCATGAAAACTGTCACGAACAACTTCTTATTTCATCCAAAAATCAAAAGAAAAATCGATAGTTCGCATTAAGAAAATGACCAATTTTTGCATATTGAAATTATTTTGGTCACATTTCACCTCCAAATTGTCATCGTAAATGTGTGTATAAATTGTAAATTACCTCTTTTTCCAGTTGTTTTGTTGAATAGGATTTATGCAGATTTTAATTAATAAAAAGCTTAGTTTGGACATTTGAATTTTTTTTTAAACCATGAACATTGGGTTAAAGTTATGCAAAATGTATGAATGGTCTTAAAAACATTTAATTTATGCAGAATAATAAATGTTTAATTTTATGATTTTAATTTTTTATTGATATTATTATTATTATTATTATTATTATTATTATTATTTGTAACTTTTTTTTTTATAATTATTTTTGAGTAACTTTTGTTTTTTTTGTGAGATTGTCTCGTGGATGTTTGCAACTCAATGCAAACACTATATATAACATGCTGAATATAACATGACAAATAAAACTTATGATTTTAATTTTTTATTGATATTATTATTATTATTATTATTTGTAACTTTTTTTTTTATAATTATTTTTGAGTAACTTTAGTTTTTTTTGTGAGATTGTCTCGTGGATGTTTGCAACTCAATGCAAACACTATATATAACATGCTGAATATAACATGACAAATAAAACCTGGAAACTCTTAAGTAGGCCAGTGTTGGTGGTTGATTTGATTGTGAATGGTTCTGTCAGATTGTCATGTGACTGTAATATCATCTTTCTGTCAGGTTTCAGGTGAAGTTCTTCTACCTCACACAGCTGGCGTACTGGTTTCACGCACTACCTGAGCTTTACTTCCAGAAAGTGAGAAAGGTAAGAGAAGATGAGAGGAAAACGTAAACATTGATGCAGGGAGAGAGATAGATGTGTATATACATAGTAATTAATCTATATAATGATAGAATTGTGTTGCTATATAATGAAAGCATTGTTTTTTTATGTTTTTAGGAGGAAATCCTGCGTCAGCTGCAGTATATCAGTCTTTATCTCTTACACATTCTGGCTGCATATCTGTTAAAGTAAGACATGAACCATAGACGCACTCACACATGAAACCCATGAAAACCCATCAATATATATACATATGGACACGCAAAGTTCTGTCATGAAATTCTAGATTGCGCAGGCCGTTCGGTTGTAACTCAATCTGTATAATGACGTCATTATTCACGTGGCGCAGCTGATTGGTTCTTTTTGTATCAGCAGCCAATGAGCTTGCTGCTCAAACATTCAAATACTCGGCTAGTGCTCGCTGTAGCAGTTGCAGCGCGCTTCCGAAAGCATCTGAAACCAACATCTAAGATAAGTGAATACTCTTTTACGCATGTCACTGTGCATATTGCGTGGTCTGCCTAATCAATTCTAAATGAGCAACCATAAACAAGTTTAAACTAAGTGTCATGTTTAACAGTCTTTCATTCTTATGCAGGAGAGAAATATTAAGTATAAGCAGTAGCATTTACGTATCTGTGTTTATACAGCTGCAGCAGCAAGCAGTCTGTAATTGTTCTGAGGACATGCTGTCAAGTTAAGCACATGAGAACAGGCTAAAATGAGATGAGCATTCCCGTTTGTATGCATTTCAACCGCGGTTTGCCATATTAGCTGCTTAACCTCAGTGTTCACGTTTGCTTATTTCTTAGGTCGATGTTTTCCGTAGCTGTGCTGAGTGTGCGGCTGATTCAGCTGCACACCAAGTCTTGAGTCACGCTCTCTTTATCGTCCTAATGACACAATAAGAGTATAAAAATTATATCAATGACAGTTATCAAATGACTTTAATATATTTTGCTCAGGTGGATGCTGGGGTCTTCTCTCATCAGCTTGCAGCATATATCGTTAACACACTAGAGTTAAGCCGGTCGGCATGGTAACGTAGCCACACATAGATAGTAATACATGTGGTTCACATTAGGGATGCACGATATATCGGCCACCATATCGGTATCGGCCCATATCGGCTCATTTTTTCTGTTATCGGTATCGGCCAAAATTTTCATATCGGTGCATCCCTAGTTCACATGACTCTTTGGAGCAGCAGTGGTACAAATGTCTTGGCGATAGAGCTGCTTGTTTGGGGGGTATTTGTTGTGTGAATATAATATGCATGTATGCTAATGCAGCAGTTTATATTCTTACACTCAGCGACATTCATCTATTTGGTTGTATTGGCCATTTCTGTGTCTCCTGCTTTGTTGGGGGGTTGTCTCATTTGTTATATTTGCAGCAGCAGTATTTCTTACATGCTCACAGCAGCATGTCATGGATGTACGTAGCAGATCTATTCCACCAAGACCAAACAAATTAACACACATACATATAAATATATACATCTCAGTAGTCAACATTTGAAGTGGATCAAAACCTTTCATCAAAGTTGTCCTAAAACCAAAACAATCCCCGTTCTTGTCTTAGGACAACTTTGATGAACTTTTTTGATCCACTTCAAATGTTGACTACTGAGATATGTATGTATGTATGTATGTGTGTTAATTTGTTTGGTCTTGGTGGAATAGATCTGCTACGTACATCCATGACATGCTGCTGTGAGCATGTAAGAAATACTGCTGCTGCAAATATAACAAATGAGACAACCCCCCAACAAAGCAGGAGACACAGAAATGGCCAATACAACCAAATAGATGAATGTCGCTGAGTGTAAGAATATAAACTGCTGCATTAGCATACATGCATATTATATTCACACAACAAATACCCCCCAAACAAGCAGCTCTATCGCCAAGACATTTGTACCACTGCTGCTCCAAAGAGTCATGTGAACTAGGGATGCACCGATATGAAAATTTTGGCCGATACCGATAACCGATTATTCTTTATTTTTGAAAGCCGATAACCGATATGTTGGCCGATAAATCTATATCCAAATTGTTATATACTTTTTGAGAGCCTGATTACAAAAAAGGTCTCATCATTAAAAGCCACATCCCAAACACTTCAACATAAGCAGCCTAGTTTGAACGGTGTACGTTTTAAAAATATTTTTACTCTCCCATTACCAAATTTAGTCATAAAAAAGTCTTACAAATAAATAAAATAATGCATAAATAATGCAAACAAGTCACTGGACATCATTACACATGTAAAGAATCAAAATGAATACGCCACAGATCAATAAAACAGAATAGCCTCTGCACGGACAATAATTAAATGATTTTAATTACTAAACCATATTGTTGATGAAAATAATAAGAGAAAAATACAAGTGGTTGTTGTTATTAATAATATATCAATGATTTTGAAAAAGTAACAAATTAATACCACTGTTTTAAATAGCAGCCATTGAGCTGCACGTGCTGAAGCTGAAGAGCTGAATGAACACGGTAAACTGAAGCGTTTTGCTGGCAGCTTATTTAACTCAAGGAAATGCATCCTGAGATTAATATTAATACAACATAAACATAATATTACAACTTATATATGAAATGACAAATGACGCAGTTATTGCATGCTATAGTCAGAATGTGTGATCCTGTTGTGGATGCGCTCTTCCCATAACAACGCGCTGAAACACGGCAACTAAACCCAAAGAATTCACAACGTTTTATTATAATAATGTTCTCATTAGAATGTTATATACACGACATTCCCAATCATAGTTATTAATGTTGTGCACTGCTGTTTGAGCTGCGTGCGCTGAGCTAAAGACGATCACCGGTAAACTGAAGCGCTCTTTTAACTTAACCAAACGCATTCTATATGAGATAAATCAGATATACATCAAATAAACACAATATTACAACGTACAATTGCACAAAAGGCTGCAAACGAACAGCGCGCATCTGAAGTGTCTCTGAAGGAAATAATGCATTATTTATCGGCTTTAAGATATCGGCCAAATTTTCTTATCAGGCCGATACCGATAACAGAAAAAATGAGCAGATATCGATATGGTGGCCGATATATCGTGCATCCCTAAAAAAGAGAAAGTCATACAGGTTTGAAACGACATGATTTGAGTCAGTACATTTTGCCAGAAATTTTATTTCTGGGTGAGCTGTCCCTTTAAGTTCGGCATGATTTGAGAGCTGTAATGTGGAGCCAGCTGGTAACTGTCAGCTTCCCGCTGAGCCTCTCACCTTGAAGCTGACGTACTGTAAATGATTGGAGTGCCTCTTGATGATTTGCTTTATTAGGTCAGGATGAGTGGCCTTCAGGTAAGAGCTGGCAGGCTGGTTGAGCTCAAACTCAAAGCACCTCCACAGCTCGGGCATGTGGAAGGCCTGATTCCAGCCGCGGCAGACCAGCGAGGCGAAGGCGCGATCGAGGAGAGGCAGGTACTGGAAGATGTGAAGCAGGATCTCCTGTGGCAGTCGAGCCCAGTTGGACAGCAGATCTCCAGGGTCCTCGGCGGGCTGTCTGGCCCTCTTGCAGGAGTCCGCCGGCCCCTCGCACTCTCTGCTCAACCTTTTCATTCTTGGGGGCCTGAGAGAGCTGTGAAGTATTAGAGGTATACACAGTGGCAGATGCAAACATGCATCCTAAAACAAGTTTATTTTACAGGGTTTGCTACGTTTATCACGTTTAAATGGCTTTTGAACTTTCCTGAAAACGAGTTAAAACTGCTTTAATGCAATTATAAACAAATTCCATGTACGTTATACTCGAGACTAACCAGCAACCAATGCTTTCAATTAATATAAGCAACTGAAGTGCCATGCATGAGATATCACGCATGAACAAACACTTCATTAACCCAATAAACACACTGCACTCATGCATTTAGTCACAGAGAGTGATCTAGTTAGATCAAACCAACAACAGCCTTGCTGCGCTGCTCCAAATAAACGTTAACAATTACCTGTTTTGCGTGTTACTCATGTAAAGTAGCAAATGCAAACAGTGGAAAAATAGGCAAAATCCTGACTCGTCTGAATGTCAGCCCGGACCGGGACCGGAACACATGAGAGCGGCGCAGGGGACACGCATTGGACACGAATGGGTTGAATTTATGTCGTTTTACGTTGTTGGAGTCTGAGTGCGTGCGTCTCGGCGATGTTGCAGGTTGCCCTACTTCTCGCTGAGCTCTATACCGCGGGAGACTTCAGCGTCCCCGCCGCCGGACATGGCGGTGCTGTTGTCGAGCGTGAGCGGCTGCCTGCTGTGTATGACCGGCCTCTTCCTCCAGGGGGCGCACACACAGCGGCTCAGAAAGCCGAACCCTTCATACAACAGCTCACCACAGAAACTGTGTTTGCACGCAGAGAGAGGTAGCACGCACCACGTGACAAATGTTATTATTATTGTGCTTTCAAACAGTGTTGCCAATTAATTTTCAGGGGAAGTTGCTAAGGGAAGGTCAATTTGTTGCTAAAAATTGCATAGAATATTAAGAAAATATTTTGTGTGTGTTCATTTAGACGTGTTTGTAAAATATAACATAACACCATATAATATTAACTGTATTTTTTAAATACAACATTGAATTATTGAACACTTACACATTTTTGAACAATTAGGGCCTACAATTAAAGTTGTTGTTTTTTTGTAGCTAGTAAACTACACATTCTGAACCATTATAGTTTTAAGCAGTGTATTAGCAGTTAGTTATTATGCTGCATTCTAAGAAAATATCTGTAAAAATAGGGCACAGTCTATTTATTAATATGAAGGAATTTTCCGTATTTATTTTTCAGTTTTTTTACCTGCATTTTAAATTATGCATTGTATGGATAATGTCCTGGAAAATGACTAGTAAATGTTCTAGACATTTTTCTTGCAGTGTACTAACTGATCAACAATCGCAGGCACAAGCTACTAATAAGGTGGATCACAAATGAACAATTGAAGAGTTCAGATGAAAAAAGCCTCTAAGTGCCGTCTGAAATTTTTTCTTCTGAAATTATCATTTTTATCAGGCTCCTATATTTAGGTTCAGTCATTTTAATTTAATGGCAATGTATAGGTACTTTTCTATGCTATTAAAGTGAAAGAACTGAACATAAATATATGAAGTATATTTATATTTATATTATATGAAGAAGAAAAAAAATAGAAAATCACCTTACATCACGTCTATTCAAAGTACCGGAGTATATTTACATATAAATTCCAATTGGCTGGCTTTCTCACATCTGTTTTGGATTCTGGATTGTGATTGGCTGTTTGTTAGTGTGTGAGCGAAAAGACCAGTGTTGCCAAGTCCGCAGTATTCCCACGGAGCTGTCTGGGCTACTTTAACACTGTTGCTGCAGGTTGTTTATCATGTCCGACCCCAATAACGCGATATTTAGCCCCTAGAGTGCTAATTTTACCAGGGGAACCCTACCAAAAATTTGTATTTAGCCCCCCGGAATGCGTTTGGGCGGGCTTTGTTGTGAAAACCTGGCAACCCTGCACACAGCAGAAAGAAAACTGATGTGCCAACTACAGGTGCATCTCAATAAATTAGAATGTTGTGGAAAAGTTCATTTATTTCAGTAATTCAACTCAAATTGTGAAACTCGTGTATTAAATAAATTCAATACACACAGACTGAAGTAGTTTAAGTCTTTGGTTCTTGTAATTGTGATGATTTTGGCTCACATTTAACAAAAACCCACCAATTCACTATCTCAACTAATTAGAATATGGTGACATGCCAATCAGCTAATCAACTCAAAACACCTGCAAAGGTTTCCTGAGCCTTCAAAATG
>NW_015507775.1:13404-38296 GCF_001515645.1 Sinocyclocheilus grahami | reverse complement strand
TATATGTATATATATATATATATATATATATATATATATATATATGTATGTATATATATATATATATATATATATTATATACTTTAACAGTTTTTTTTATTTTTTATTAAAATACTATTTGGGTTATAATATCAGATATAGTAAACTAATGATTTAACGTATTTTTCATCTCTCTTTAGCTTGACGCGGGTCGGGCTGGTGTTGTTGTTTCTGCAGTATCTTTCTGAGATGGGTTTCCATCTGTCTCGACTCTTTTACTTTATTGATGAAAACCACCACAAAATGTAAGCCACACTTACTCTCACACATGCACTTGTTTTTTTTAAAGAAATTCAGCAAGGATGCAATTGATGAAAAGTGACCGTAAATAAATTTATAATGTTACAGAATACTTCAAATAAATGCTGTTCTTTTGAACTTTCTATTTATCAAAGAATCCTGAAAAATAAAATATCATGGTTTCCTCAAAAATATGAAGCAGCACAACTGTTTTCAACATTGATTATTATCAGAAATGTTTCTTGAGCAGCAAATCAGCATATTAGAATGATTTCTGAAGGATCATGTGACACTGAAGACTGGAGGAATGATGCTGGAAATTCAGCTTTGATCACAGGAATAAATTACATTTTAAAACATTCTCAAAGAACAGTTATTATAAACCGTAATAATATTTCACAATATTACAGTTTTTACTGCATTTTTGATCAAATAAATGCAACCTTGGTGAGCAGTCGACACTTTCAAAAACATAATCCGACCCCAACCTTTTGACATGGTGTATATCAAAATATCTCTGAATAACAGCAAACATGCTTGTATTGTATTTGTAGGTTTGAGATGTGGTCCATCGGGTTTGTCCTGACCCGTATGATCACTCTGACTCTGATGTTCCTGGCTGTGGGCTTCGGTTTGGCTCGTTCGGAAAACCAGACACTTGATTTGGAGGCAGGAAACTTCAACACTCTTTCTATAAGGTGAAACAGATGTTCACACAAGTTTTTTTTATAGTAGTACTTCATGTGAGACCCGGACATGAGGATAACGCTGTGTGTGTTTGACGCGCAGGCTGCTGGTGTTATTCGTGGTGTGTTTCACTCAATCATGGCTGCTTTGGAAGTTCTTCCGTTTCCAGCTGAGCCGGACGCGTGAGCTGAGACTGGAGCAGGTGGCCCGGAAGAGAGTGGCCGCTAAACAACAGATGCAGCGCACTCTGAAACGCGATTCAGGTACATAGATGGTAAAATTATTATTTTGAAGTTGTAGCTACGGGAATACTATTTTACAAACGTCTGTCTAGGTCAGAGCAGGGGTCTCCAAACTCGGTCCTGGAGGGCCGGTGTCCTGCAGAGTTTAGCTCCAACTTGCCTCAATACACCTGTCTGTAAGTTTCTAGTATGCCTAGTAAGACCTTGATTAGGTGGTTCAGGTGTGTTTGATTTAGGGTTGGAGTTAGGGCTGGACAATAATTCAATATCAATATGTATCGCAATATAATTTTTTTCAATAACGGTGATATGATTTTTAAACACATTTCCGATATTTCAATATACATTCTCAGTGTTTCCCATACATTGATTTATTTGTAAATCCACCAAAAGCAGTAACATTTTGAAATATTTGAAATATATGTATTTGAATATATTTTAAAATGTAATTTATTCATGTGATCAAAGCTACGTTTTCAGCATCATTAGGCCTACTCCAGTCTTCAGTGTCACATGATCCTTCAGCAATCATTTTAATATGCTGATTTGCTGATTATCAATATTTAAAACTGTTGAGTACATTTTTTTCAGGATTCTTTGATGAATAGAAAGATCCAAAGATCAGCATTTATCTGAAATAAAAAGCTTTTGTAACATTATACACTATACCATTCAAAAGCTCTTTTTAAAATGTATATTGTAGAAATTATTACTTTCATTTAGCAAGGATGTTTTAAATTGATCAAAAGTGATGATAAAGACATTTATAATGTTACAAAAGATTTCTATTTCAGATAAATGCTGTTCTTCTGAACTTTCTATTCATCAAAGAAACCTGAAAAAAATCTACTCCGCTGTTTTCAACATCATAATAATAAATGTTTTTTGAGCAGCAAATCAGAATATTAGAATGATTTCTGAAGGATCATGTGACTGGAGTAATGATGCTAAAGCTCTGCTTTGAAATCACAGGAATAAATTATATTTTCAAAAAGAAAACAGTTATTTTAAATAGTAAAAATATTTCAAAATGTTACTGTTTTTGCTGTATTTTTGGATCAAATAAATGCAGGCTTGGTGAGCAGAAGAGAATTCTTTAAAAAACATTAAATCTTACTTTTCAAAAACTTTTGACTGGTATGTTAGCCTATAGTTTGAAGTAAAAAATATTAATATTAATAATGAGAGTCTGAGATTTATTTGACAGTGATTTCACATTTCTTGTTTGTATGAAGGCTAAATACCAATAAAAGGTGAACATTTATTTAGTTGCGCCATTTTTTTCCCTAAAATATTATATAGTTTTATAGGAGTAGGTTTCATAGAGTTGGCAAATTAATTTTTCATAAGTTTGTATGCACAGACATCTGTTGTGCCCATTCTTGGCCATTTTTATGAGGCTTTTTTTAATAGTGTTCATATCGATATCGGAATTATATCGTATCGACCGAAATTAAGAAATATATCATGATGTACATTTTTGGCCATATCGTCCAGCCCTAGTTGGAGCTAAACTCTGCAGGACACCGGCCCTCGAGAACTGAGTTTGGACACCCCTGGTCTATGAGGAATGAAAGCTTGTTTTCCCTTTGAATCATGTAGATTTTTTTTCTGAGCCCATTGACAGATATTTGTCTTATTATTATTATTTTTTATAATTTTTTTTTTCCATTTCATTTTGATAAATGTCTCAAAAAACAAGACTTGGCGTATTTTGTTCCCTTTAATTTATTCCTTTAATTGGTCTTAAAAAGGTGTTTAAAAAGTCTTAAATTTAAGTTTTTAAAATTTGTAGAAACCCTGTGTAATTATTTGTGAAATGAAAACAATTTTCACTCAGAAATTGCTATAGTACATCCCTCATATATATATATTTTTTTTTTGTTGTCATTCTAAACTAACGTGCTCTAGATAGACTAGGTTAAGAGTTGGTTTACCCAAACATGCTGTTAACCCTGTCAGTTTCATTGGTTTCCATGCACTTTGCCAAAAACCGACACTATGAAAAACACTAAAGAGTCACACATTTTTATTTTTTATTTTAGCTAGTCAGAGACTTAAAAGATATAAAATATGTGAGAAATGTAATAATTCCCATCTATTTCCATTGTGTTAGGGATCAGTTTGATCAAAATATCTTGTGTGTCCAAAATTAGCTGTACAGATACACATTAAGGTTGTGACGGTGAGGACATTTTCCCACCGGCCAATCAACAGCGATAATACCGTGGGGGCAGGGGCGTTTCCTCTTTTCCTCGCTTTCCTTCGTATTTTACTTTCACTTTCGAATTGGCAGCAATTCAGAAATTTTTTTTTTTTTTTTTTTTTTTTGGTCGAAGCTGCATGCTCATTCATGAATTCATCATTAAATTGTTTTCCTCACACAAAGGTATTGTAAATAGTTTGGAATTGTCTACTGAAAAAAAAAAAATCATACAGCTTTTGTAAAGAGTACTTTTTTTAGGTGAACCTTCACTGCCCTCTAGGCAATAATATTCTTTGTGTGTGTGTGAGCCAAAACGTGACACTCAAGAATGACAGACACTGGTTTTGTCTATGTTGTTTGGTGTTCAGTGATGTGTCTGTCTTCTCTAACACGAGCTGTTGTATGTCCTGCAGTTGGTCACTATGAGAATGGACTGATTAAAGCAGAGAACGGCACATCCCCTCGTCTCAAGAAGATCAAAGCGCCGTAAACTTCAGCCCCATTCCAGCACATGTCCTCCACACATCGAGGGCACAGGAACAGGAAACAGCTCCTCTGCCTGCTGCTTCCCGTTTCCACATCAAGAGAAGTGCATGTGGCGTTTCTCAGAGTGACGACAGCACCCTCAACAAGCTCTGGTCAACGTACTAAACTTCTCTTTCCAGTTTCAGTATTCATGTTATTTCTTCTGCATATGTTTCTAAACTTCACTCAGTCTTTCTTTATTAAAGCGCTGTTTTGAGGTTAGTTTTATTTTTCTGTGTCTGCATGTTTTGAGGTACAAAAGTGGTGACTACGGTGGCCTAGAAATTACATTTATTGAGACGATTTAAATCTGAGGTGTTATTGTGAGATCAAACAATGGAAAATCCTGTTTGAGGTAGGAACAAGTGTTGTAGTAGTGAAATGACCCTGAACACACAGCAAACACTCACTCAGTTTGGCTTTGTACGTTTATGCAGTTTGATATTTGATTGTATATGACGATGCTTTATAAATATTGAACCTTTTTGAATTGACATTTTTAATATTTTCTGTCTTTGCAGAAAAATGTCAACATTTATGTTTATTTCATCACATAAACTGATAATGGATGGAAATCTGGTGAAAATATGTCCTTGTCACGTTTCATCCAAAAAAAAAAAAAAAAGTTTTGCATGACAAGAAAGAAGCCTATTAGAATTTCTTTAATTTTTTTATCAAATCAGTGTAAACTGAAAATAACATTTAAAACTAATTTACAAATTACCTTTTTAACATTAGGATAATGAGCTTTTCAGTGCAAAAAAAACTTGCTGTAAAATAAGATTAATTTCTGTAATGCAAAAAATTAAATACAGCTACAACAATGGGATATACAATTGCACTTAACTGAAATTTACTTAAAGGGGTCATAGGATGCTACATGCACTTTTACAAGTTGTTTGAACTGAAATGTGTGTTGGCAGTGTGTGTACACAACCACCCTATAATGATAAAAATCCACCCAGTGTTTTTTTTTAATCTACTAAAATCTTTACCCTTCTCAAATCGAGCCGATCTCAGATGCCTGTCTGTGTGACGTCACAAAAACAGGCCCCTCCCACGATAGTTTGATTGACAGTAGCGTTTCAGCACAGACTGGCCTGACGTCTTACCTTAGCTCCGCCCTGAGTGAGCTGTCATCAGTCCGCCATTGTTTCACCGCCGGAGCAGATGTAGACAAGAATGACTCCTAAGCGATTGAGGTGTTTTGTTGTTGGATGTAATAATGAACATAGCAGTCGTCGTTTACTCCCGACATCTGAGCCGCTGAAGACGCAGTGGATTATTTGTTTTTGACGGGAATGCGCCCCCAATCTACATAAATGTTCTGTTTGTGCGAATCACTCATGATCCAGCTTCACCCTTTTCATTAAGAATCATATCAACTTGTGGAAAATGGGCATCCTATGACCCCTTTAACATGGAATATAACACTGACGCAAATTAATATTATTGATACTAAAAATAAGGGGGTGGATTCACAAAATATTTTAGGAATACATTTCTTTTAAACTTCCATTTTATTTTCTAACTTGTAAAAATTTTCTTTACTTTAGTTTTAAAAAATACTCAAGAACAATCTTAGAAAAAAAGTGTTTTTAAGAATTCACATTCTTCTAGATGACCTTTATGCATCGGGCATCTGATGAATACACACATTCAGAAATTTCTCCAGTTCAAGGTTTTTCATTTGTTGTATTACACAAGGCGTCTTTATGTAGTATAACATCTAATCAGACATCTAAACCTGTAATTTTACAAAAAGAAAAAAAAAATCCTAGGAATGTATTTGGGTAGTTAATGTTTCCAGATTTGCACGTAGGACCATGCTTACAAACTTAATTTACCTTAATATTTTATTACTTTTTTTTGCTTCAGATGAATCCAGCCTAACGTTAAGATAATTATTTTCTTCTAATTTTGTGGTGAAATAAGACAGGTTTGTAAATACAGTCAAATTACACATAAATGAGCCTCAAAAAATTTACAGATGCTTGTTTTCCTCTCTTTCTTTATTGTACATTAACATAATACATGCACATTCTCAACATCAAAAAGAACAAACATGAAAGAATTAAAGTATTTTGATGACGTGTTGGTATCTTGTGACGATGGGAAGCATTATAGAGCAGATTTCAGCTCTGGAGGACGACCGCAACTTCATCAGTCTCACCTGTGAAGAGAAATATTCAAGATTTCATAATCAGCCACAGAAACATAATCATGATTAGTCCATTTCTCCTTTTCACAGGATCTTAGATTTAAAGGCACTTAAAGGATCCAACCCTTACTGCATTTTTTTTTTCTGGGCCAAATATATTTTAAATATATGGTGTGAGTTGAATGAAAAAAAAAACCTGTTTACTTTCAACCTTCATATACCAAAATATATTTTAAAATGTATTTTAGGGGCAAGAAAATACATTTCCAATCTTACAGTAGCCTACATTAAATGCAAATATGGATGGATATTTTATATTTATTTAAATATTTATATAAACGTATTGGTAGAATAAAAAGTATATTTTAGCAAATATATTTTTTGAAATATTAAAAAATATATTTGACTATATATATTTTGCCATATGGCGAAATCAGTATATTCTTAGTGATGCCTTGGAAGATCCATTTTTGATTCCCCCAAAGAATCTTTTGTGAACAGTACTTGAGATAATCATTTTCATCTTAAATTGAAAAATATTTTAATACTCTAAAGAACCTTTTGTTCAAAGGTCCATGGATGTTAAAGGCTCCTCGTGGAACCATCGAAGCCAATAAAGAACCTTTATTTTTATGATTGTAGGTTGCATAGGCCACAACCAAACAAAAGTTTTTTACCTTCATGTTGTTCCTGGGCTGAGGTTTGACTGACCCCAAACTTCTGTCTCAGGGAAGAGAGAGTGTGTTCAGGGATGTGATGGGACAGTGACTCCAGATAACTCAACACATAACGATCAGCATCCATCAGGACAAACCGATGGCCAAACACTGCAGAGAAAAGAACAGAACAGCATGAGAAAACAGGAGAGTGATGATTCCCAGGATGTGATGTCACTGGTCAATACCCTCCACAGTCGCTCCAATGGAGAAGTCTGCAGGCCCGAAGTATTCTGGGTTTTCCACAGAGCTTCCTGGTTTCGGGACACGAGTCTTCTCTAGGAATTTTCCTCCGATGATGCCGGAATTACGTGTTGATCTCTCAAAGACACTGATCATGTCATCAGACAGGTAGTACGACAGAATGAAGCGTCGGCCCTCATCCAGGGGATTCTGGGAATCCTGTGGCAGACGAGAATGTTGTAAGGACGAATGTAGAGTCCTTGCAAAATAAACCGACATTGTGAATAGAACTGGACATGAGTGGAAGCCATATAAACAAATACACAAACATTTTTATAAATAAAAAAAATATTCAGTACGGGAATGATCCAAATGAGCTGTGCACTCACCAGCCGTGCGATGTAACGCAGGACTTTGTTGTCGTTCTCCAGCAGTTTGATCACGTCTTTCTTGGGCGGTTCAGGAATCAGGGACAGACAGTTCTGTAACGAGTCCTCCAGCGAACCGAAGCCGTTATACGGAGGAATCGCCTGCGTGACAGGTTCAGAAAACACATGGACAGACGGAATATCTGGATGAACAGATGGAGGGAAGGGAACATTTACACATCATATACCTCACAAACAGGCGGGATAGAAAATATAGGGGTCTTATTCCACAAACATGGTACAAAATAGGCTTTTTGGTTTCTTTTTCAGTAAATCAAAAAGGTGGTTGTAGAGAAAATGTTATTAACATTTTAAAATGTATTAAAAATATTAAATTTATTTTATAAAAGGCTTACCATTTTTCCAACCCTGTTAGTAACATTTGGAACATTTTGTTATTTTCTAGAAATTAACAAAAAAAAATATATATAAATAATATATATTTTTATTAGCATTAGAATTTGTATTAAAATTGTAACATTTATTTGATACGGCTTGCAATTATTTCCAACCCTGTTAGTAACTTTTGGAAATGTTTGTTATTTTCTAGAAATTAAAGTTAAAAAACATTAAATAATAACATTAGTTATTAACATTAAAAATGTATTAAAAATGTAACATTTATTTTATATAAGACTTACCATTTTTCCAACCCTGTTAGTAACATTTGGAACATTTTATTTTCTAGAAATCAACTAAAAAAAAAAATTATTAAGATTAAACATTTGGAACATCTTGTTATTTTCTAGAAATTAACTTTAAAAAAATTAAATCATATTTTTTTATTAACATTAGAAATGTATTAAAATTGTAACTTATTTTATAAGGCTTGCAATTATTTCCAACCCTGTTAGTAACTTTTGGAACTTTTTGTTATTTTCTAGAAATTAACTTAAAAACATTAATAAAATGTGTGAATAATATAATATGATTACTGGGTAAGACTTTTTTTTTATTATTTTGATTCAGACAGATTTGCTAACGAATCATTCAGACCATCTCTTGTAAAGTGGTTTGACTAATTATTGTTTGACTAATATTTCTACAATGGCATCACTAACTGAAAACATTTGCGTGATGCTTTATTCACAACGTGAGATGTCAGTGTGAGTCCAAGACAACCGAGTCACAACATAACACATTTCTAGAGAACATAAGTGTACCCTATTTGTGGAAAGTGTCAGATAGATCATATAAAATTACCAAAAAAAAAGTACCATTTGCATACTACTGTAAAAAACATTTTTAACTAAGATGAGATGTGATGTTAGCCCGATTAAGAGTAAGTCTCTGACCTTCTTGATGTCTTGCTGTGTTCTGGTGTCTACAGTAAGTGGTTTGAGCAGGAAGTCGGGGTGATTCTGTTCATAATATTTCCTGGTGAAGTCGTCACAGTCATACAGCAGGAAGCGCCTCCCCATCAGCGTGACCTCCTCACCGACCCTGAAGTCTTGAGGACAGAAATACTCCTTCACGTCTTGTGGAGAAACTTCCAGAACACAGCTGGGGAACGGCTCTGAGTCCAGAAAAAGAGAGAAGTTTGAGGATTCTGCATTAATGTATTGATTATGTCCTTTGGTTAAGCTCAAATGAAATATAAATGTAGTCTATGGGGGACCAAACCAGCGAAAATTTAAAATAAAGAAATAAATATAATAACAGGAAAATAAGTAAAGGAATAAACGACTTGCTAAAACAAATACAATTAATCCTGTATTACTTTTTCCTCCTTTATTTATTAATTTATTAGTTTATTTTTAACTGTATTTTATATTCTTTCACATATTTGTTTTATTTTTATGAATGTACTTATTTATGGCTGCAAAATTAATTAAAATAAAATACAAAATGCGATATAGCTCAGTGCCATTATCAAAACAAAGGCTGAGATTTCATTAAATAAATATAGTCTGTTGAATTTAAGCCATAAATATTGGTAACTTCTAGTGTAAAATAATGTTATTTGATCAAATAGTTTAAAATAATTGCAATATATTTTTGAACATTAACCAAATCAGAGAACTCTGAATATGCAAATGTGTTAAGTTATTGAAATATCCTCCTGACTACCAGGAAAAAACTGTTTTGTGAATTTAGTATTTTGTCATGTCATTACATTGTTTAGAGCATAAGAAAAAAATTTAGAAAATTTGGGAAAATTATATTTTATTCATATGTTATGCCATGTCCTCTGTAGAAGAAATCCGGACTTTAAAAAGTCCTGTTTTTTAAGAAATAAAAAGACATGAAAAGGCAAAAACAGTGGGATTTTTGTTTTAATCACAAATCAATTTTCATATAAAGACGATTCTCAACTATGTTATGAAAGATATTTTAAAAAAAAAATTTTTTTTAATGCAAAATGTGTGTAAAATGGCCATAAACAAGTTTTTCCATTATATACAATGTATCTATAAACTGTATCTAATTTGCATATTAATGTGTTTTATATGTAATGTGTTTGGGGCAACATAGAATGAACAAATAAGTGCAATAATGGGAGTAATAATTAGCAAGATTTTCATAATAATATCTAATATTTAATAGGAATATTGATACATATAATATTCTCTATTCATTTGTTGTGTCTCCCAAAATGTGTAATAAACATGCTTTAAGTCCTGGTGTCCTCTACAGTGGACATGTATGAAATCGATGTCCTGTTTCATAACAGAAGGTCATATTTTGATTTGAAACCCCATAACATTTTCCTGAGATGCTGATTTATGACAAACAATTTGAAAATTAGTCAGATTTAAATGATAATTACAAAATATGATCATATTTCTATAAGGGTGTTACACTTGATCACTAAATTAATGTCAGCCATTTTTAAAGACCAAGGAGAGGGAGTGGTCATGGTGAAACATCCAATCAGAGTCAGACTTGTAGGTTGTGGGTTCAAGTCTCAGGTCCGGCAGGGATTGTAGGTGGGGGGGAGTGAATGTACAGCGCTCTCTCCCACCTTCAATATCACGACTGAGGTGCCCTTGAGCAAGGCACCAAACCCCCAACTGCTCCCCGGGTGCCGCAGCATAAATGGCTGCCCACTGCTCCGGGTGTGTGTTCACGGTGTGTGTGTTCACTGCTGTGTGTGTGCACTTTGGATGGGTAAATGCAGAGCACTAATTCCTAGTATGGGTAACCATACTTGGCCACATGTCACATCACAGCAAAAAATGGCTGCCCACTGCTCCGGGTGTGTGTTCACGGTGTGTGTGTTCACTGCTGTGTGTGTGCACTTAGGATGGGTTAAACGCAGAGCACTAATTCCTAGTATGGGTAACCATACTTGGCCACATGTCACATCACTTTGGTATCTCTGGAAAGCCCTGAATGTGTTCTGTACAGGACATCCAGACTTAAAACTGTGACATGTAACATAATGTCCTCTACAGAGGACAAAACTCCATAGCTGGTAGTCAGGAGGATATTAATTATTATAAAGTAAATATTTTACATCTAAGGGTTTGGCTGTCAAAGTTTGGGATCCCCTGATTTGGTTTGTCTAAGCTTCTTTTAACATAAAAAGCAACAAAACTGAAGCAGGTTAGTCTCTGTGTTGAAATCTCACCGCAGGTTGATTTGATGTGTTTGGGAACCTTCTGTCTGTGGAGCAGCACTGGGAACGGGTCCCGGCCGCTGTTGGCCTCGTGATGTTCGCAGATGTCAACCGAATCGTCCACCAGATAGTAATGCAGCGTTACAGGCCGTTTCTCCCCGTAGAGAGAGTCTGAGTCGTCCCAGAGCGCATAGAAACGCAGGACCTGGAGACAGCAGAGAAATGATGAGGGAAAGACTTTAAATGTATTCATGTGTGTGTGTGTCTGTGTGTGTGTGTGTGTTTACCTGGCGATCCAGGGCGAGGAAGCGCTCCAGCTGATGATTGTGGTCGTAGGGTGTGATGTGGGTTTGTTGTGCCCGAGCGCGCCGGATGGTGTACGGATCATTGGGAATAGACTCTGACTCATTTAGCACTATTCCCTGACTCTCCATGAAGTCCTACACACACACACACACACACACATCAAACCAAACCCATCAGAAGCAGGGGTCTAGTAGAATCAGTGTGTGTGTACCTGTGTGAAGGCATCGCAGCGTGTTATCCTGTAAACCGTTCCAAACAAGCTCATGTCCATCCCGACATTGAGGTCTTTCCAGTGGTACAGATCTCCGCGCTGGTTTTTGGGCAGCCTCTGACGTTTGATCAGCTTTCCCTGAGGAATTCCAGAGTTTTTCACCGGTGGCTCGGTCACACACATGCTGTCATCCTCCAGGTGATAATAGATCACCACCGGACGAATGCAGAAGTGCTCATCCGGGGAGTGTAACACTTCCTGCTGGAAGTAACCATAGAAACGCAGCACCTGAAGGTCAAAGGGTAAAGGTGAGAGGTTGGTTCTGATTTTGTGAGAGAAAGAGAGAGATAAAGAGACAGATTGAAGGATAGATATAGATAGACAGAATGAAAGACGGAACAATAGATTGACGGTTCGATAGATAGGTAAATATATAGGTCAATGGGTAGACAGACAGACAGACGTCATTGAGTGATTAACTGTGCTGGCAGATGTGTCTTGTGTTTGAGGCACAACGTTGATGTCCATCATGATCCTATAAGAACCTCTTTGAGGTCACGGTTGCATCTATGCAGGAACATTTGAATGTGTCTCTCATCCCCTTAAAGAATATAAGATCATACACAGAACACTTGGATTGCATCCCTGAACAATCAGGCAAGCTTTGCCACAGTATAAAAATATTTCATCCAAAAAATAATGGTATCAAAAACTATTTAAATATCAAAATAGATTTCATAAAGGCTGAAATGGTTTTACAGCACGTCTATATATATATATATATAAAATATCCAAAAATATTTGGACATATAAGTCACCCTTAAAAATGCATGTATGTCATTGCATTTGATAATAAAATATCAAGCCAAGTTGCATTTATTTTTTAAAGAAAAGAAGCCAGTCAGGTTTAAAATGATGATAATGAAATGATCTAGTGTTAAAAATGAAGAAAAATGGGTAACATTTTACAATAAGGCCCCATTAATGCATTAACAAACATTAACTAACGATGTGCAATACATTTGTTAACTTTAGTTAATGCAAACACTGTTTGTGCTTAGTTTGTGTTTATGGAAGCTTGTTTCCATCACAGGATAAAAAAAATAAAAAAGGTAATTGCAAATTTAATCTCACAATTCTGTGGGTACTGTGAAATATACAGTCAGAATTTTGAGAAGGAAAGTCAGAAATGTGAAATAAATCGGAATTGCAAGAAATTTTTTTATACAGTTTATTTAGAATTGCGAGAAGTCTGAATTGTAAGATAACCCACTGATCTTTATAATGATTGTATAATAATTCTCTATTATAGATCAGTGCTATTACCTTTTTTTATAATTGGCAGATGCTTTTATTTGAAGAAATCTATGATGTGTTGATGGTTGATATATATATATATATATTAGTTTTAATAGTGTGATATTTGATAAATTGTATTAAATCCACTTAGGGGTAATTTGAAATTGGGCAACTGAAGCTATTCCAGGCACTGTTTTAGCAAACTTGTATTCATGATGGGCTCCATTTTTATATGAACCGCCCACTTTTTATGATTCAATTAATTCCTGGTGGATAAAGTAATAGGAAAACCATATAGTTTTCCTCTTGAATATCTTGTTGAACATAATGAAAATAAAATGTCAACATCATTCAGAAATACCCAACCGTTCAAACATTTGTGGTCAGTAAAAAGTTTTTTGAAAGAAATTCTTTTTTTTTTTCCAGCAAGGATGCATTAAACTGATAAGAATTGACAGAAAAGACATTTATAATGTTACATACAAAATTCAGTTTCAAATAAATGCTGTTCTTTTGAACTTTCTATTCATCAAAGAATCCCAAAATCTTTCCAACCCCAAACTTTTGAACAGCAGTCCACAAATTCAAAGTCAATTCTGAATAGCTGTGGGTTGCTCAGTGATCCACAGCAGATGTTTGTGGTGTTACCTGTGATGTAGGTGTAGGCCGCCAGCATGCTGCTGATGAGGGCCATGGCTGGTCTGATTCTGGTGGAGATGGTTGGGTTTGGATGGCTTTCTCCAGACTGATCCGTCTCTTCTAAATACGGACCAGAACTCCGTCCTCGCGTCGACCTCCCTGCGATCAAATGCATTAATTATATTATATACAAAATTATATTTTGCCCCAAGCTTCCATGTCTGGCAATAAACAAAAGAATAAGTTGGATTTACATCAATAATTCATCAACGGTTCCTGTATGTGGTGTCAAAGGAAAAGTTCACTCAAAAAGGAAAATGCTGTCATCATCTTCTCACCCTCACGTTGTGGCATGACAAATATGAAAATTTCTACTTTAAAACATAAAAGTATACAACATACAGTAATTGTGAATGGGGACGGTGCTGTCTAGCTCCAAAAAGGATAAAAAATGCATGGAATTCATGCACTATATTCCTATAAATTTTGAAATATCAAAGACATCTAATGTCATTGCTTCTCATTGACACTGTACCATATCTCAATGTATATGCATCCATTACATGTGACCCTGGAGCACAAAACCAGTCTTAAGTCGCTGGGGTATATTTGTAGCAATAGCCAAAAATACATTGTATGGGTCAAAATGATAGATTTTTCTTTTATGCCAAAAATCATTAGGATATTAAGTAAAGATCATGTTCCATTAAGATATTTTGTCAATTTCCTACCGTAAATATATCAAAACTTAATTTTTGATTAGTAATATGCATTGCTAAGAACTTCATTTGGACAATTTTAAAGATGATTATCTCAATATTCTGATTTTTTTGCACCCTCAGATTCCAGATTTTCAAATAGTTGTATCTCAGCCAAATATTGTCATATCCTAACAAACCATACATCAATGGAAAGCTTATTTATTCATTTATTAAACATACATATATATATATATATATATGATGTATAAATATCAATTTTGAAAAATTCATATTTGTATATTCACCGGACATGTCACCCATTGAGCATGTTTGGGATGCTCTGGATCGGCGTATAGGACGGCGTGTTCCAGTTCCTGCCAATATCCAGCAACTTCACACAGCCATTGAAGAGGAGTGGACCAACATTCCACAGGCCACAATCAACAACCTGATCAACTCTATGCGAAGGAGATGTGTTGCACTGGGTGAGGCAAATGGTGGTCACACCAGATACTGACTGGTTTTCGGACCCCCCCGGACCCCCCAATACAGTAAAACTGCACATTTTAGAGTGGCCTTTTATTGTGGCCAGCCTAAGGCACATCTGTGCTATAATCAGCATCTTGATATGCCACACCTGTGAGGTGGATGGATTATCTCGGCAAAGGAGAAGTGCTCACTAACACAGATTTAGACAGATTTGTGAACAATATTTGAGAGAAATAGGCCTTTTGTGTACATAGAAAAAGTCTTAGATCTTTGAGTTCAGCTCATGAAAAATGGGGGCAAAAACAAAAGTGTTGCGTTTATAATTTTGTTCAGTGTGTATATATATATATATATATATATACTGTTTGGCCTAATGCATGTTCAGGAAAGAAACAAAGGGTCATCTAAACAGAGTTCACATTAAAAGCTTCTTAAACATTTTTGCTTGTACTGTCTCGGCTCACGGGAAATGAATTACGGGTCTTTTTCTTTCAGTCAGATTCTGATACAGTTAAAACACGGCTGTAGCTACAGCAATTATCAGCACAGAGAGTGGTTGTGCTTTCTGATTCATGACTTCAGATCAGTGTTTCCCATCATTGTCCTGATAAAAGCGATTATTTGGACGAGGGAAACTGATTCCAGTCAGAATTTCTGCTTCAGTCCGGTAATTGCGCTCGGTTTCTTACCTGGCACAGAGTCCGAGGTCAGAGACGGGGTCCCGTCAGGAGGGGCGCTGTCTCCCACCACGTTGGGGTCATGAGGCACAGATGGGGGAGAGGGGAACGATGGATGCCTGGAAACCGACTCCTGCATGAGTTTCTTTGGGACTAAAAAGAGACGTAATTCAATAATTCACCAAAAATTATACTTCTACTTGAATGACCTTTCTACTCCCTCACACACGCTCACAATGCATTAGAGACGATCACGAGTCCCTCCAACATACACACTGAAAAACAAGACTGCCTTTGTGCTCTATAAACAGTGAAAGAAAAGGAGAATATAGTGGCAATGATCAGGATCCAAGAAGACTGGAAGAAAGGAGAAAATGACCACAAATTGCCGTATTTGAAAGATAAGATCACTTAGATACAGTGGATACTAGTAATTGTATACTTCTCTAAATCACAGTTGCGTAGGATTGTTTAAGGTATGGTGATTTTATCATTGGTATTTGATTATGCACGTGTCCTCAGAATGAGTTTTGTGATGTTTTACTCTCATAAGACACTTATCAGTTATCATCATGGCCATACTGCCAAATGATCTGGCAAAAAAACAAAACACATTTGATAACTTCTCGTTAGGAGTGACTCTAGAAAGAGGACAGATATAGTGCATATCGCCCTAAAAGGAGTTTTAAAAATAAAATGGAAACTAAGTAGTAAATAAATCATGAAACAAATAATAATAAAAGTGGTCAAATCAAATAATAAAAATAAAATAAAATATTAGTACACAGTTCAAAAGTTTGGGGTTTGCTTTTAATGTTTTATTTATTTTCTGCTCACCAACGCTGCATATATAGGATGAAAAATACAGTACAAACAGTAATATTGTGAAATATTAAAATAACTTTATTAAAATATTATATGTATTCCTGTAATGCAAAGCTGAATTTTCAGCATCATTCCTCCAGTCTTCAGTGTCACATGATCTTCAGAAATCATTCTAATATGCTGATTTGCTGCTCAAGAAACATTTCTGATTATTATCAATGTTGAAAACAGTTGTCACTTTTGATCAATTTAATGCATCCTTGCTGAATAAAAGTATAAATTTCTTTCTTACTGACCTCTTTTGAATGGTAATGTAAATTCTATATTATATACGTCACGTACATTATTATGTATAACATATTATATAAGACAATATAATTAAATAATTAACAGTAAATTAACTGCCAATGGCCCTGCAACAATTCGCCAGAGAGATCTGGTTTGCTCTCTCTCTCTCTCACACTCACACACACACACACACACACACACACACACACACACACACACATACATAGTTCCAGTAACACAGTATTTGATTTAAACTCTCTCTGAATAAACATGGCACCAAATTTAGCGAAACAGATTTCGGTTAAACTCTAGAGAGTCTGGAAACAGCCTGAGGACACACACACACACACACATACACACAATGATATACATCTACTCATGAAAGCTGAAACAGTTACCAGTGCCAGTTACTGATGGCTTGGTTATAACACACACACACACAGTTACTCTGAGGGAGGTCAAGTTTTGTGTGTGTGTGTGTGTGTATGATTGTAAAGCCCCTGGAGCAATTACAGCCCACTGATTGGGGGTAAATGGAGTCACATGTGAGTTTATGCAGAGAGATCTGGTTTGCTCTCTCTCTCTCTCACACTCACACACACACACACACACACACACACACACACACACATACATAGTTCCAGTAACACAGTATTTGATTTAAACTCTCTCTGAATAAACATGGCACCAAATTTAGCGAAACAGATTTCGGTTAAACTCTAGAGAGTCTGGAAACAGCCTGAGGACACACACACACACACACACATACACACAATGATATACATCTACTCATGAAAGCTGAAACAGTTACCAGTGCCAGTTACTGATGGCTTGGTTATAACACACACACACACACAGTTACTCTGAGGGAGGTCAAGTTTTGTGTGTGTGTGTGTGTGTGTATGATTGTAAAGCCCCTGGAGCAATTACAGCCCACTGATTGGGGGTAAATGGAGTCACATGTGAGTTTATGTATATTTACGTGTGCGTGTGTGTTCATTTTTACCATCCATTTTCAATTTGTACAAAATCTTCAAAAATTGACAGAGAATAAAAAAAAAGAATAACATGTTTAAAGGAAAATGAATCACATACTGAAATATGAGACAAGAGTTTCAGAAGAAATCTTAAAATATGCTCAGATTTGCCAAGATGGCAAAGTTACAGATCTCAATTCTCATCAAATTCTCTCAAGATCAAATATAGTTATGCATTCATTTTATAGCTATATATCAAGTATTGACTTATTTATGTCTATTTAAAATTTTTCTAAGGAATATACATGTATGACCATTGCCGCTTTTTTAAGACGCCGTGTCCTGTCACGTTAAAAGAAGTTCTACTTTTACATCCAGTGCCGCTCAGTTCCAAAACAGTAGACCAATCAGAAGACCTGTCTGAAAACAGTCACTATTTTTGCAATTCTATTCAGAGACAATAGTTGCACAGAAATGACCCACTTTATGTTACAACGCAAAGAACAGTGGGAAAAAAAGAGAACAGAGAACAGCACAAGAATCACCATGGAAATATTCCTGTCATCAGAGTCGAACTAAACCATTCCAGACCTCAAAACGCGCGTGTGTGTGTGTGTTTTCTCTAGCATAGTACAGCTCTATTATGTGCCGTATGCTGATCCGCACAGGAAACAGATTCACTTAACTCACTGAAGTGTGGCATTCTGGGACAGCTGGAGTCCTTGCTGCTCAAATAAAGACCTACTAATATCTACAGCAGTCTGTCTGTGTGTGTGTGTGATGCTAATATAAGACATCAATGAACAGAACACCAGCCAAACCACACACACACACACCCTGTAACACACACTCCTCTAAACCACAGAAAGTGAGATTCAATATCAGTGTGCAAACAAAGTACAAATAGTAAAAGTTCATGGAGGAGTGAGTGTGTGCGTATGTGTGTGTGTACATGTGTACATGTGTAAGTGTGTGTCTCTCAGTGGTTTTTCCTTGTTTCCACCCGAAACACTGTGGCAACTACACAGCAACACATAGGAAATAATATGGCACCCACCATAAAAAATACTGCTGCAATAGTTACCACAACTTAAAATTAAACATTAGAATAACTAATGATACGTTGTTTCAACTTAAAAAAAACTAAGTGTCTGTGCTCCCTTATAATTTAAAGTTTTATCAACTTTTGATTTAAAGTGCCTTGCGAAAGTATTCATACTTCATTTTTTTTCACATTTTGTTATGTTGCTGCCTTATGTTTAACTGCTTTAAATTACTTTTTTCCCACATCAATCTACACTCCATACACCATACTGACAAAGCAAAAACAGAATTGTCACAACTTCATAAATTTATTAAAAATAAAAAAACTGAAATAAGTACATTGCATAACTAAATATTTTGCTGAAGCACCTTTACAGTCTCAAGTCTTTTTTGTTTAATGCGACAAGCTTTAATCATCATCATTTGGCAATTATCTGCCATTCTTCTCCTCACCTCTCAAGCTCTGTCAGGTTGGATAGGAACAAATGCACATTTTCAGGTTTCTTCAGAATTATTTGATTGGGTTCAAGCTCAGGCTCTGGCTGGACCACTCAAGGACATTCACACAGTTGTCTATAAGCCACTCTTGCTGTGTTTAGGGTCACTGTTCTGTTGGAAGGTGAACCTTCTGCTCAGTCTGAGGTTCTGAATGCTCTGGACTGGGTTTTCATTAAGCTATCTCAATATTTGGGTGCATTGAGCTTATCTTCTACACTGACGAGTCCCTCGGTCCCTGCCACTGAAAAACAGCCCCTCAGCATGAGGCTGCTACCAGCACACTTTACTTTTGGGGTGGTACTCTTCAGGTGATGAGCAGTGCCTGGTTTCCTTCAAACATGATGCTTGGAATTGAGGTTCATCAGACCAGAGACTCTTGTTTCTCAGAGTCTGAGAGTCCTTTAGGTGTTTTTATGCAAAATCCAAGTGTGTTTTCATGTTCCACTCCGACATAAAGCCCAGATCGGTGGAGTGTTGCAGTGATATTTGTCCTTCTCTAGATTTCTCCCATCTGCATATATGATCATGGAGCTCAACTAGAGTGACCATCATGGTCTTGTTCACCACTCTAACCAAGACCCTTTTCCATCAATTGCTCAGTTTGTCCAGGAGGCCAGCTCTAGGAAGAGGCCTGGTTGTTTCAAACTTCTTCCATTAAGACTACATGCTTCTATGAACCTTCAACGAAGCAGATTTTTTTTCTGAACTCTTCCCCAGACGTGTGACTTGACGCAAACCTGTTTCTGAGCTCTACAGGCAGTTCTTTTGACCTCAGGGCTTGGTTTTTGCTCTGATATGCATTATCAGCTGTTATACCTTTAATTAAGATGTGTGTGCCTTTCCAAATCATACCCATTCAATTGAATTTGCCACAGGTTAACTTCACTCGAAGTGTAGTAACATCTACAAGCAATATGAATGCTCCTGAGCTAAATTTCAACTGTCCCAGAATAAGGGTATGAATACTTATGCAATGGAATCATTTAAGTTTTTAATTTTTAATAAATTTGCAAAGATGTCAAAAACCAGTTTTTTGCTTTACCATTATGGTGTATGGAGTGTAGATTGATGTGGGGGAAAAAAGTCATTTAAAGCAGTTTACCATAAGGCAGCAACATAACAAAAAGTGAAAAAAACTTTCGCAAGGCACTGTATCTCAACAAAAAAACACTATATTTTAAGTTGTGATAACTAATTACAACAATCATTTTTCACAGTGTAGCAACCGCATAGCAACGTACTGGTAACCACCCAGAACACCCTAGCAACATAATGGGGAGTTTTGCACTTGCAAACACTACTCATGCAAAATTTCTTCAGAAAATGTAAAAATGTAGTTTGAATGTGAGTGAGTGAGAAAAGCACATGGCTTAATGTGTGTGCATGTGTGTGGCCGGTGATTCCATGAAAACACACACTCACATCTGTTGACCTTTAGAACCGCAATGGCACTTCCATGACAGGTGCTGATGAGAGAATGATGGTGTGACGTCTCATATCTCACTAAAAGACACAGCCAGCCTGTGTGTGTGTGTGCATGTGTGTGGCCGGTGATTCCATGAAAACACACACACACACTCACATCTGTTGACCTTTAGAACCGCAATGGCACTTCCATGACAGGCGCTGATGAGAGAATGATGGTGTGACGTCTCATATCTCACTAAAAGACACAAGCCAGCCTGTGTGTGTGTGTGCATGTGTGTGGCCGGTGATTCCATGAAAACACACACACACACACACACACACACACACACACACACACACACACACACACACACACACACACACACACACACACACACACACACACACACACACACACACACACACACACACACACACACACACACACACACACACACACACACACACACACACACACACACACACACACACACACACACACACACACACACACACACACACACACACACACACACACACACACACACACACACACACACACACACACACACACACACACACACACACACACACACACACACACACACACACACACACACACACACACACACACACACACACACACACACACACACACACACACACACACACACACACACACACACACACACACACACACACACACACACACACACACACACACACACACACACACACACACACACACACACACACACACACACACACACACACACACACACACACACACACACACACACACACACACACACACACACACACACACACACACACACACACACACACACACACACACACACACACACACACACACACACACACACACACACACACACACACACACACACACACACACACACACACACACACACACACACACACACACACACACACACACACACACACACACACACACACACACACACACACACACACACACACACACACACACACACACACACACACACACACACACACACACACACACACACACACACACACACACACACACACACACACACACACACACACACACACACACACACACACACACACACACACACACACACACACACACACACACACACACACACACACACACACACACACACACACACACACACACACACACACACACACACACACACACACACACACACACACACACACACACACACACACACACACACACACACACACACACACACACACACACACACACACACACACACACACACACACACACACACACACACACACACACACACACACACACACACACACACACACACACACACACACACACACACACACACACACACACACACACACACACACACACACACACACACACACACACACACACACACACACACACACACACACACACACACACACACACACACACACACACACACACACACACACACACACACACACACACACACACACACACACACACACACACACACACACACACACACACACACACACACACACACACACACACACACACACACACACACACACACACACACACACACACACACACACACACACACACACACACACACACACACACACACACACACACACACACACACACACACACACACACACACACACACACACACACACACACACACACACACACACACACACACACACACACACACACACACACACACACACACACACACACACACACACACACACACACACACACACACACACACACACACACACACACACACACACACACACACACACACACACACACACACACACACACACACACACACACACACACACACACACACACACACACACACTCACATCTGTTGACCTTTAGAACCGCAATGGCACTTCCATGACAGGCGCTGATGAGAGAATGATGGTGTGACGTCTCATATCTCACTAAAAGACACAGCCAGCCTGTGTGTGTGTGTGCATGTGTGTATGTGCATGTGTGAGTGTGTGTGTGTGTGTTTGCTTCACTGTCTTTCATTAAAGCAGCTGTAGGAGGGATATCAGGCAGTGTTGTGTTGGTTGTTGTGTAACGGTGTTTAGTCTCAGTCAGTGTTGTGATGTTTATTCTCTTGTACACTATCAAACTCCCTGTAGGACAGACTCATTCTTGATCCACTCCTCAAAGCTGAAGCATTTCTGAAGTTGGTATTGCAAAAATAATGACAAGCTTGCCAGGTTTTCCATATTTTCATGTGACCGTTTAGCTAACCAGTAATAGTCAGTCCTACACAAAGTTTGCCTAAAACAAACGTGGTGAAAAGGCTTTCTTAATGGGTTTAATTAATTTCAGTTAAAAAGCAGGCTTACAGTTAAAAATATTATGTTAAGTATAATATAAATAATAAAATGCATTATTAATATTATGAATTCATATTATTATATGTATATTTAAATAATATAATATTTTCTTATAATAGTTTTTCCATGAATTCAAACATATATGTAGCACAAATAAATAAATATTTATTTATTATAAATATGTATTGATTTATTCTGTGAAACTCAAAACTCTTGATGTTAGAGTGTGATCCAAACGAACAATGATGTCAAGTGAACTTCTACAGAAATTTCCAGTGTTTATGGAGCAGTCAAAACTTTTGTGTGGCATGTGTGTAGATATAAAGAAGAAAAGAGACACACAGCTGTTATCATTACAGAGCTAATATTAGATCCTCACATGAAAACTCTCGGCTCTTTCCCTGCCTCTCAGATGCAATGGACAGACAGAGAGTCTAAGATAAAAAGTCAAGATGAAAGTCACCTATGATTGACGGTGGTCAGTGTTTGCTGCAGATGTAAATGTGTCTTTCTATAGTTACTGAACTCAATACAAAAGTCATTATTCAACATCAAAGCATTCAAGAGACACACATTTCCCATGATGCCTCACTGGAAAGGGTAAAAACACGCAGCAGGTTTTATGAGCCTTTAAAATAATCAGGCATTAACATGACGCATTCAGACTCAAGTTTCCCTCTACTGACCCACATTAGCTTTAGCCGCATGCCGTCTGGCAGGAATGCATTCTGGGAATTGCCTGAATTCCAGTCTGATTCCTGTCACAGAACTGGTTCACTATTCCGTATGAAACAGTAAGGGAAAACCCTGTTTGAGCGCATGCAAGCACATCTAACTGAACACAAACTAAAAGCTGCTGAGGATTCAACACAAAGACGTAGATTAGATTAAAACTGTTCTGGAAAATATGGCCTTTATCAATATATTTGTGCTATTTTTCATGTCTTTTCTGTATTAAATCATCACATATCTCTCATTTCATGCTATCTGTCATGACTTTTATGTATATTTCATGACATTTTCAGGTCTTTTATATATAAAAGGATCGCATATCTTGTATTTCATCTCAGGCTTTTCACTTTAGAATGAAATTGTTTGATCATTTTTATTAGATTTTCAAAACTTTATAAACATTTTACTCTTGTCCCAGATCCTATGTAAAATGTGAAAAGCCATAAAAATATTACATTTTTAAAGCTTTGAAAATCTAAACAAGGAGTAAAATGAACATAAACCATTCGATTTCAGTGAGAAACTTGAGATGAAATGTGAAATATGTGATTTTGAGAGAAAAAAAATCAAGGAAAATATCACTCATAATACATTTTATAATAATTATTTATATTAGATTTGAAAAATATTTTTATATTATTTACATTTATTATTATTTATAATAATTTAATAAATAATTTACATATTATTTTGATTTATAATAATTATTTATATTACATCATTTATATTTGATAATAATTTCTATCATTTTATTGCGTGTATTCCCACTCAAGCTGTAATTTTGTCAAAAATATGTTCAAATATGATTTCATTATGTGTACTTATGAATCATAAATTGTTGTAAAATTAGCCTTAGCAAGACAAGGGCCATTTTATTCAAAAATGTTTAAAATGCCATTTCCATCACAAAATGTTATGAAACACAACATAATTTGAAACGTGGTGGAAAGTGCATTTGATGGATTAAGAGAAAAATGGCAGAATTCTCCTGTGACGCACATATAGACACTGCTGGACATGGTTAGTAGACAAATTCAATAAACTAGTCCTAAAAGTGCACAGGGCCAAACGTGCCCAGAAACACACACACACACACACACACATTCCGAAATGACAGATCAGTAAAACATCCAAAGAATGTTTTTCTACACACCATGTACAAACAGAGCGAGAGAGAAAGAGAAAGTAAGAGAGAGAAAGGATAGTCTTTTCTCTGTGTAGATCCACCTGGACAAACACACAGTCACGTTACAGTATTGTTACTGAACTCAAAGCCTGGAGCGCACACACACACACACACACACACACACACACACACACGCAGCGCTGAATCTGTGTTTATGCTGACACAGTGGACAGACCCACGCTTACCCAAACACAAGGGCAAAACACGTCCCAAACACACACACACACACACACTCT
>NW_015507775.1:0-10000 GCF_001515645.1 Sinocyclocheilus grahami | reverse complement strand
TTGTTTGGGCTTCCAAAAGAGGACACGACTAGAAAACAGTGGTTAAGTTGTATTTACAACACTGTTCCAGAACAGTTCAAACCAAATATTCAGATGTGTGCAACGCATTTTACGTAGGACGAGGACTGTTTTCTGATCCTGGGAGAGTAGCCTATAATGCCGGCTGTTCCGGTGAATTCAGTTCTCCTGTTTCCCCTTCGGCGCGCATGCAGACCTTATACAGTCTATGATGCTGACAAATAATGCTGACTCACAGCCTGTAAGTACGTTTTCATATTTAAAGGATTTGCCGCTGATGATTCAAGCGCGAGTTTTCAGCAGTATAGAGTAGAGCTTGTTGTTTGTCATTTCTCTGATCACAAATGCAGACATGGTTTTATGTTTATGTGGCGTGATGCAACTCGTAAAAAGACAGTACAAGTCATTATAATCCGTAATTATGTCCCCACTGGATGCAACAAATGCCTCGTTTATAATGGGTTTTATTGTTTTTGTCTCATCACACCGGCCAGACAGGGCATCACAATATGGTAAGGGGCGTAACATTTCCGTCACACGCTTGAGGTATTCGGCCAATCACAGTGCACTGGATAGCTGGCCAATCAGAGCACACCTCGCTTTTCAGACCGATGAGCTTTGTAAAAATCGTGAAAAACTTTGTGAGATCGCGATGAACTAAGATGAGTGACAGCTTTTAGTGATTATAAAGGGAACGCTCTTGCGCCATATAATGGATGGCACAAATATATATATATATATATCATGTTTTTTATATATATAGCGAGAGAGCGAGAGAGAGCACCCTCACTTCAGTGAAAACTTCGGGCCTCCGGGCCTGCAACTAACTGATATAAAATACATTTGTTTTTTAAAATATTTTATTTTATTTCAGTTAACATTTATTTTAGTTTTAGATAACATATATTAGAAATGTTGTCTTGGCAACTAACTGAAATAAAATATGTTTATGTTTTTTTCAGTTAACATTTATTTTTTAAGAAATTAGAAATGTTGCCTTGGCAACTAACTGAAATAAAATAAGTTTAGTTTTTTAAATTTTCTATTTCAGTTAACATTTTAATTTTGAAATAACAGAAATTAGAAATGTTGCCTTGGCAACTACCTGAAATATATTTTTTAAATACTTTTTATTTTTATATTTCTATTAACATTTATTCTAATTTTTAAATAACAAAAATAGAAATACTGAACTGAAATCAAATAATTCATGGCCAGATTCATCTGCAATGGAAAACAGTCAAAAGTCTGATTGTGTTAAAACAGCAGCGTTCAGAGGAAAATCCTCCAGGAAGATTTAAACCAGTGTCTTCTTGTCTACAAATAAAACCCAGAATCTTCAATAAGATGCATATACACAATATCTAATAGCAAGGAGTTAAAATGAGTATGAAATGTAAGCGAAGTCATTTATTTTTATAGCGCTTTATATGATTGACTGTTTCAAAGCAGCTTTGTTAAAGTTGTAAAAAACATTAATTCTGAAACAAATACAATTTAGTTACAAAGCAGCTCTAAAAAAGACAATAGTGTCATAATTCAGCTCAATTCAGTTCAATGTTGATTCAATTCAGTTCAATAATAATGTCAGTGTTGCAAAGTATCATTAACCAGCACAATTCAGTTCAAATTCAGATCTCATCTGAGAGTATCAGTGCAGTTACATCAGAAATATTTAACCCTTAAACTCTACCAAATATGAACAGAGAAACTTTGATCTGTTTATCATCCGATTCACTTACAGTAACCCGTGTACTAGTAATTTCACTGACTGAATGACTGATTGTCTGGTTGGGCCATTTTTAACTGGCTTCAGTGGTTCAAAAATAACCCGGCTCTCGAACAAGTCTAAACTGGTTCGGTCTGGTTTATGAATGTATCTGCCTGCAGAACAGAAGACTAGTTTATTCCTGAAGTAAATCTTCAGAAATAACACACACACACACTTTATCAACTGATCATAAAAGCCTTAGTTTGGGTGTACTGACTGCAACACAGGCCCTTGTTATTATTATTATTATCAATGTTGAAAACAGCTGTGCTGCTTCATATGTTTGTGGAAAACATTTTTTTAGGTTTCTTTGATGAATAGAATGTTTTCAATTATTTCAACTAGAATCGTTTCAAATAAATATATTTATATAATATGCTTTATATGCTCACTATATGCATATATAAAATACATTATAATTTAATGTTCAATTTAAATAAATCTCGCTGAATAAAAAGCTTCTTTATAATATAGCAGAAAGGATTACGGTAAGGGTTTGGCTTAGCCTGTATTCATTTAATTAGCTTTTGTAAAACAATAAAAGTCAAATAAATGTGGGTCAAAGTGATGTTTGCTAAAGCCAATTAAACATGTGCGTGTGTCAGTTGGGAACATGTTGCTATGCGGTTGCTAGGATGTTCTGGGTGGTTGCTAGGTGGTTGGTTACATAAAAGAGTCCACGATCATCCTTCATGTCCATAGAAAGACCAGTTAGGCACCAAAATACAGTGGCTCATTTTATAAGGTTTGTTCAAATCACCAACTTCTGTGAGTAATAGTACTGGTGATGCTTTAGTGAACACGTCTAATAAAATCGTTTGCTCACACAAACATTCAAACCCTCTCAAACTGTCACTTTATGAAGGCAAATCCCTCAGAGTGTATAAAAATCAGAAGCACACTTACGAACACATGATGGAAATCTGTTCCTCACACTATTTCTCCTGTTTTCTCTTTCTGTCTGTCCTCCGGTCAGCGTCTACCTGTGCTCACATGTGTTCAGAGCCGTGAAACCAAACTCCACGACACTCCTCAAGAGTCTCATGTGACCTCCTGCCTTTCTTCCTTCAGCTCGTGTCTCCTGATTCACAGCTTTCTCTCCGGCGAGAGAGCAGCACTGAGCACCTCCGTGAACATGGACACACACACACACACACACACACACACACGAGAGGGGCTGGGGTTACGCTGGAGGGGGCGTGTAGGTTTGAGTCAGTGTGTGTGAGACAAAGCCAGACAAAAAGCAACAGGAAATGACATTAGAGCTTCATTCAGTGGAGATTGTGGCTCTGGATCTTTGATCTCTCCCTCTCTCTTTCTCTCGCTCACTCTGATGTTTCTTTGATTTTAATCCAGAAAGGAAAAACACAGCCAATTTCAAATGAAAGGAACAGGTCACCTAAAAATGAAAAGTCTGCCATCATTTACTCACCCTTACTGTATGTCGTTCCAAACCTGTATGACTTTCTTTTCATCCTTCTAACACAAAATGAGAAAGTTTGAAGAATTGTGCTGGTTGCTCTTTTTAATGCAATTACAATAAATGGTGACTGCAGCTTTCACGGTTTAAAAAGGACTATAAAACGAGCGTGGTCCATATGATTTGTGCACTATAATTAAGTCTTCTGAAGTCATATGATAATTTTGTGAGAAACAGACCAAAATGTAGTTTTTGAAAATCTGTTCTAGCTCATTTGAAAGACTTCATGAGAGAACAGCACTGTAATTGTTAACTAAAACTAAATCTAAAACTATTAAAAAAAGTTTTCTTTAATTGAAATGAAGCTGAAATTAAATAAAATATAAATATTAGATTAAAAAAAATAGGAAATGATGGCTTGGCAACTAAATGAAATAGTTAGTTAAAATACTAAAATTATTAAACCTGAAATAAAAATTAACTAAAGCTAAACAGAAATATAAAACATTTATAAAAATGGCAAAAGCACAAAATAAAATTACTGAAACTGAAAATATAAAAAAATAAAATATTAAATTCAAAATATTAAATACTATAATAGTATAGAAATAATACTAAAATGACACTGTGAATATTATACGAAAAACGTACAAAAATTAAATGAAAGTTAGAAATGTTGCCTTGGCAACTAACTGAAATGAAATAAGTTAGAGTACTAAAATGACCGAAACTTAAATAAATTAAATTATTTTAATTTATTAAATTATATATTATATAAAGAACAATAAAAAAAACCCAGATAAAAGCACATAACAAAAATTGCTAAAAGTTAAAATTAAAATGAAAACTGAAAATATAAAAATAAAAGCTAATTAAAAATATTAAATACTATATTAAATACAAAATATTAAATACTAGTATATAAATAATGCTAAAATAGCACTATGAATATTAGATGAAAAACTTATAAAAACTTACAAAAAGTAAATAAAGATGAAAAAGGTTGCCTTGGCAACCAACTAATTAAAGCTAAATAGAAATATAAAAAAACTAATAAAAATGGCGAAAGCACATAACAAAATTCCTAAAACTTAAATTAAAATGAAAACTGAAAATATAAAAATAAAAGATATTAAATACTATAATAGTATGTAAATAATACTAAAATTACACCGTGAGAGAAGCATTTGTGAACGAATCATTCTTTTGAGTGATGAATCAGTTGATTCAGTTCACAAGTGAGATGAATGGACTTAACGAATCTCACTGAATGATTAGCAGCTCACTGGAGGGGAAGATTGTGTGAATAACAACTTACATTTCGGTTTGTTCATCATAAGAAGACATTGCATAACTTCAGAAGACTAGAAATACATATGGACCACTTTTGTGATGTTTTGAATCTTTTTGTGAAGTTTGAAAGCCTTTGTATATATTTTCAAAAGTGACCAATGGATTATCTTAACTTTCTTCACTGCACATTCTTCATGACCAGGTTTTAAAGCAGATAAGTGTGTGTAAAAAGTTTATAAATGACATCGTGAATATTTCAGACCCAAGAAAATCAATCAGGAGGCCAAAAACGGCCACATGAGAGCCGATCAGCGCACAAGCATTCACACAATCCTCCTGTGTGGCGTTTGACACGGTCAGTGCTGGACTAAAGCCTGCTGCTCTCCTATTGGCTGATCCGCAGCTATGTAGTTGACCTCTGACCTGAACACACTGCCGGTATCCCAGCATGCTGTGCTCTCTCTAAAACACTGCCGCACTTCCAAACAGGAAATAAATCTCTTCAGCTCCTCCAAGTGTCTTGTAACTTTCAAACTATCAAACACAGAAATCATGGAACTGATCTGAGCATGTGCAAACAGCACTGGCACCGTGTGTTTGGGTCGCACAGCCAATCAAATTCACTGCCTTTTAAGGGCAATGGTGTGCCGCAATAGACCAAAACACCTCTGCTCGCTCTCTCGGGTCACATGATCCGACTGGTTTCTGTCCATTTCTCCTGAGCTGAATGCTGTCAGTGGTTTTGAAGACATTAGTCATGCTCATTTAACTCAAATTCTCTGTCAGTTACACTGATGGAGCCACCAATATGAACCTCATAACCTGCAATCTATCCACAATTCATCACAATCTTCACATTTCTCCGTTTTCACTGCTGAAGAAAAATGCTTTACTTGGCGTTACTCGTATACCTTTTGCTTTAATAACTTTACAAATAAAATATAAAAATTGTATTTTATAAAATGCCTTTTATACATAAAATATATAAATACATAAAATATAGAAATAATATTTCTTAACAAATATTTTTTATAATTATTTTAGTTCGATAAATTAACATGCTTACAAATACATTTTAAAGTAAGCAAAAAACATTAAGTTAACAAATACATGAATTAATGAATTAAACAATTGTAATATAAAAAATATATAAATTATTAAATAAATACAAATATTGTATATACATAATATATAAGTATTTTATAATAATTTATAAATATTATTAATTCAGATATTTGTCATTTACAAAGAAATTAAACAGGAAACAGGTCAAAAACACTTCCTGAATATTTTTTTATTATTATTTTATAAAATATTTAATAATTAATTTTAATAAAAAAATTAAGAACAGTATATTATTTAAATTTATATTTATATTTATTTAACAATATATATGTATTATATTAATATATGTATTTTACTTATAAATACATTAATTTATTTATAATATATTTATATATATATATATATATCAATATTATTTATTCATTTATAAGTAAATACATACAATAAACAATTTTAATATATAAAACAAATGAATAAATAAATATTTATGTTACAATCATTTATATAAAATAGTAATTTAGAAATAATTAATAAATAAAATGTATAATATCATAAAGCTTTGTGTTTTTTAATGATTTATTTAATGGCTAAAATAACAGAAATACACTCAAATAGTTTATTCATATATTAATTATTCTAAATAAATATTTCATAAATAAATAAATAAATATATATTACATTTTTTTTTTTTTAAATTTAAGCTTTGACTCCTCAAGGGAGACTTGGTGTTTTATCAGATTTCTGGGAGAGGAAATAGTTTGTTTGAGTACAAGGAAAGTTTCGGTCGGGCATTACTGACATTCAATCACCTTGAAAACCTACAAAAAAACTACATTCATCTGATTTGAAGCATAAACACACGCAAACTGAAAGCTCACAGAAAGCTGAGAAACTTGCTTTTATCTTACTGTAACATCCTAACCGTCGAAAAGCTAGATTCCATGATTATATGTTTGATCAACGTCATTAAATCCTCACAATCACTCACACATGAGCTTATGAGTTTGGTTTTCCATCTGAAATCATAGCTGACCTCTGCTCTTAAACAAACACACTCTTCTTCTGTCTGTTTTCACAACCAAACCACACGCTTCCTAAACACCATAACTATGACTGCAATAAGAACCATTTGTAAAAGTACAGAAACACAAACCTTTATAGTCTGTGACATGTATTTAGACAGACAGATGAACTGTTCTGATGTCTGGTCTGAATGTGGGTTTTGGACTGATTAAAAAAGAAATCCTGAAACCCTGCACAACGATCAACACACACAGTATTACTGCAACTGATAATACTGACACAAAAACAGTGTTATTATAGCTCACTCAATAGTGAGGGTAAGTGATCTGGACAAATCTCTAACTCTAAGTTATAAACTAGAGTTTATATAGAGTTTTAGCACAGGCTTTCTGTACAGGCATACTAATACCAAACACACACACACACACACACACCACACGCACACACACACACACACCACACGCACGCACGCAACACACACACAACACACATACACAACACACGCAAACAACACAACACACACGCACCCACACACACACACCACACGCACGCAACACACACACAACATGCACAACACACGCAAACAACACACGCAAACAACACACACACACACAACACACGCAACACGCACACAAACAACACACGCACGCACGCACACACACACACCACACGCACGCAACACACACACAACATGCACAACACACGCAAACAACACACGCAAACAACACACACACACACAACACACGCAACACGCACACAAACAACACACGCACGCACGCACACACACACACCACACGCACGCAACACACACACAACATGCACAACACACGCAAACAACACACGCAAACAACACACACACACACAACACACGCAACACGCACACAAACAACACACGCACGCACGCACACACACACACCACACGCACCGCACACAAACAACACACGCACGCACGCACACACACACACCACACACACGCAACATGCACAACACATGCACACACACACAACACACGCAAACAACACACGCACACACACACACGTACAACACATGCACACACAAACAACACGCAAACAACACACGCACACACACACACAACACACGCAAACAACACATGCACACACACGCAACACATGCACACACACACACGCACAACACACACACACACACAACACACGCAAACAACACACGCAAACAACACACACACACACACACTCGCACACACCACACGCACGCAACACACACACAACACACACACACACACACACCACACGACACACACGCACCCACACACACACACCACACGCACGCAACACACACACAACATGCACAACACACGCAAACAACACACGCAAACAACACACACACACACAACACACGCAACACGCACACAAACAACACACGCACGCACGCACACACACACACCACACGCACGCAACACACACACAACATGCACAACACACGCAAACAACACACGCACACACACACAACACACGCAAACAACACACGCACACACACACAAACAACACACAAACAACACACGCACACACACACACACACACACACACACAACACACGCAAACAACACATGCACACACACGCAACACAAGCACACACACACGCACAACACACACACACACAACACACGCAAACAACACACACACACACACGCAAACAACACACGCACACACACACAACACACGCAAACAACACACGCAAACAACACCCACACACACAACACACGCAAACAACACACACACACACACGCAAACAACACACGCACACACACACAACACACGCAAACAACACACGCAAACAACACCCACACACACAACACACGCAAACAACACACACACACACACGCAAACAACACACGCACACACACACAAACAACACACAAACAACACACGCACACACACACACACACACACACACAACACACGCAAACAACACATGCACACACACGCAACACAAGCACACACACACGCACAACAAACAACACACACGTTTGGTTAATAGCAGTATACATTTTTTTAAAAGACTGAGATTGAAGTAAAACAACAACAGCAACAACAACAAAATGGGGCAAAACCTGAAAACACTGAAAATGAAAACAAATTAAATGACAAGCTTTTCAACATTAAAACACACACAAACCAACACACACACAGCATGCACACACACACACACACACACACACACACACACACACACACACACACACACACACACACGAGAAATCATGAATAGTTCAGCTGTAAAGGTTCAGAATGAACGATCTCTGCCCTCTAGTGTTTGAACAATGTCTCTAACTGCAGAGGAGAAACTCACAGCTCTGTAGATTTAGTCATGTGCTTTACAGTAATTATATAAAACCATATTCAGGTAACACAGAACAGGTCTTTTAAGAATCATTTGTATTTGGGTGATTCTAAGAAAACTGTTACAATGTAGCTCATAAAATGAGTTTTGAGCTCATTTTAATTCAACATTTAGCCACATTTTACTCTTATTCCTTCAAACATTTTATGTAATAAAAATGTGGCATGAGTGAAATTTTCTAAATTTAGGGCAGACTACAAAAAAGATGAAAGGTTGCCAGATATTTGTAATTTGAGAGAAATTTGACAGAAAACAGGCCAATAATCTCTTTCTGATTATTTCTGATTATTAAAGACAATATGACACCAAATCATTGCAAATGTTAATAACAATACATTTAAACGATTAATTATATTTATTTTATAATATATCATTATTTATTAATTTATTTATTAATAATTAGTATAAAAGGAAACAATACTTTCAGTGTTTTCTGTTAAATAAATAATTAAAAGCAAAACGAAAAAGCTTTATGATTTTATATTTTTTAAATATGTTTTGATCTACTTTAAAAAATAATTAAATGTATTTATTTATTTAAAGATATGAGTAAACGATACATTCAGTGTTTTCTGTTATAAAATAAATCATTAACAGCAACAAACAAAAAGCTTTCCTATTTTATAATTTTTTTAAATATTTTCGTTCCAATTAATAAAATAAAGAAATTGTAATTTACTAATTAATTGCAATTAATATTTAGATTTGTTTTATAACATATTAACATATTTATTATTTATTTTTAGATTAGAATTTTAGATAAAGAAAACATTTTAAATATGAATAAACAATACTTTCAGTGTATTTCTGTTGTTTTAGTCATAAAATCATTCATTAGAAGCAAAAGCTTTATTATATTACAATTTTAAATATTTTTGTTCTAATTAAAAAATAAATAATTTAATCATATTTATTTATTATATTTTATTTATTTGTATATTATGTTTTTTATTTATTAATAAATAACATGAGCAAACAATACGTTTAGTCATAAAATCATTAAAAGCAACACACGATAAGCTTTATTATTA
>NW_015507774.1:46529-46919 GCF_001515645.1 Sinocyclocheilus grahami | reverse complement strand
GCTCCATTATCTATCTATATAGGAAAGGGTTAAAAGCGCTACATATTGTTTCTTTTATTTGGTTTAGAATTGACACCCAAACCATAACGAATAATAAAAAATAAATTAATTAATAAATAAAACAATAATGTAAATGTTAATGTAAAGCATTGCTTGAAATATCTACTAAATGTGGAATTGTTGCAACCATCAAATGGTGTGATTATTTGAGTTGTTTTTTCCCCTCACACTTCTGAGAGCAGTACTGTATGATAATGTAAGAATTATGCAAGTTTTTAACATACATCATATAGGTCTTTAACCCCTGTATACGTATTCCTAGTGTCCCTTGTATTTTCATCAGTTGTCTTACATTTAAGTTAATTATGACAAATATTCAATATGGCAAAA
>NW_015507774.1:25851-43232 GCF_001515645.1 Sinocyclocheilus grahami | reverse complement strand
GCATTAGCTCGAGTACTATATAGGAGACTGGGGCAAGTTGTCACTAGGGCTATATTTCAGTAACTATAAGGATTTGAGTCAAATGCCAAGTTACACAAATATGTTTATCAAGTATCTTCAAAACTGTCTTTTCCTTTACAAAAAAAGTATTCTTTAAGTTAATTTGATTAAGTATACTTAAGTGAAGTTCAATTATAATTTATGTGTAGTAAGTATACTAATATGGATGTACTAGTAGTATACTTGTAAGAGTACTATTTCAATACTTCTTGGGACTAAATTGGCCCACTTTTTAGTTTATAAAAGTATACTTTTAAGCATACTTTTAACATTTCCCAGACCCTGTGTTTTGTTTCACACACCTAGTCCTACATTTAATAATAGACTCATACTAAACTAATACACTAATGTATACTAATATACTTTTAATCACAGTAGTAAACTTTGAGTACAAAACTACTGTACAACAACAAAGTACATAAAAAGTAGACTGAAAGTAAACTTACCTAATGTATTTTAAGTTTAAAAATATACTAATAGCACACTTATAATATAATAGCACACTTGAATAAACTTCTTTTTTTTAAGGGTTTGAGAGTTTTGTTTTAAAAACGTTCATTCGTTACAGCTTTAAACAAGAAAACACAATAAAACCACACTTGGATGCATTTAGGAAAGAGTCAACTAATTAAGGCAGTTTTTACCCAAATATGATGAACTGTGATTTCAGGACAATGAATATCTGGTTGGAGCAAGCTGTCAGTTTTGTCTGAGCAATTTGTCATGTGTTTTAAATTAACAATTTTTATTTTTATTTATTTTAGTTATTTTTTCATTTGTTTTACTTACATTTCATTGTTATTGGCTGTTCAATCAATGCCAGGTTCCATTGTGACTACTTGCCCCTGTGTGACAACATATAGTGTGACAGCATATCCTGCATATAGGGGCATGTTTTGGCAAAAGATCAACATACGTTCAATAATCTTTTTTCTGCAACTAGCCCCAGTCTCTCAACATAAATAGCAAACTCACTCATTTATGGTATGGTTTCAAAAGGAAGCCACAAATGAAGACTTATGAAGATGTTCACCAACATTTGACCTACCTGACAGATTTCTGCCACTTCTGACTTGGTGATGTAGCCGTTCTTGTCGACATCAAAAAGTGAAAAGGCCCACTCCAGCTTTCGCTCCGTCTTTCCAGTTGATGTCATGTGTAGAGCAATAATGTATTCCTTGAAATCCAACGTTCCATCATCATTCGTGTCAAAGGAGCGGAAGACGTGCTGGGCGTATGCTGCGGCATCACTGTCTGGGAAAAAGCGTTCGTAGATCTTTTTAAATTCGTCTGGTGAGATCCGACCAGACGGACACTGCTTCTGGAAGTTCTCGTACCACTGTGACAGTTCGTTCTCTGAGAATCTGGTATTGAGTTTGAGATCCTCCAGGATCTCCTTGGACATAGCGCTGCTTTTGGCATTCCCCATTTTCGGCTGCTGGTGGAGAGCACAGGCAGGGGTTCAGGAAGCTTTGTTTGTCAGGTCCTCCTTTCTGACCAGAGATACACTATATTATGTAGCTTCTCTTGCTGAGATGTTCCCAGAGAATCTCTCTTTTGGTGGGTGCCTGTAATTAATGTCCCATTAAAAACTTGGTGTTCAATTGTCCTTTCAAGAAATGATAGACAGATGGATTGATAGATGTTAACAGAGTGCTAACAGAGGAAGAACAGCGTCTGTTGTAATGAAACTCTCAAATGTAAAGGGAAGAATGAGTGCTGATCGATGACATTGGCTGCTGATGGGTGGGTGGGTGAGTGAGTGGGGGTGGAGCAGGTGAACTTAGACTGTTACCTTTGAATGCAGGTTTAAGTCGTTAAAGAGGGATTTGACATGGCTGAGCCTCTGAGCCCCAAATCAACAGCTTGGGACTGTCCCCTTCCATAAATGATTACAATAATAATGATTACTAGGCAAATGCCCAGTTGTCACTACATCTTAAACTTGTTGATCATATACATGTTATGCCTTATGAATTTAAACATTTAGTTTGGGTGACATATCAAGCATTATTTAGAATTTTACTAGCTTAAATATGTTACAATTGCAACATTACTGTATCTAGCTAAGTAACATTTTTTAATATTTTAGGTTTTGTTAAAATGCAAAACGGACTTGAGATGATCAAGAAAGCATTGCACAAATCAGTACGGTTTTGCACTGCATACCATTGTTTTTCCAGCAAAACGTGTGTTTATGAATTTATAGTTTGCATGGCGTTACGCAGTGTAATTGTTACAAATAGCATTTAAAAAAATGATCAATTTATTTATCATATAAATATGTGATGGTGGTTTTCCCAATTAATGAATTAATTACCTTTTAACTGAACTCCAGAGATCCTCTGTTTGAGAACACAACTTTCCCTAATTTTTTGCTTGGATCACACAGCTGACTGATTTCATCAGTTATTATAAGGGATTATAAACATGCTTAAATGTATGAAAAGTGCACTAAAGTCAATAACAATATGTTTTTAACATACAGTTATGTCCTCAACTGGCAGTCTTAGTCCTCTTAATGAGACATCAGATCATTTTGGCACAGATAGTGGCATCCAGACAACTAAACTGACCTTTTGTGACCTTTTGTAAAGCAAGGCCTTGTTGTAGAGACATACTTATATTTCCTCAGCTTGACATGTTGTTTCTTACTAAAGTGTATAACTGGAAGTATCAGTTATTTGTATGAATGGCTTAAAAAATAAGGTTTATTTGTTTTATCTTATGTTGAATTCATCTCACGAACTGTCATCACTTTCACTGAGTAGTGTGAATTAAGCGACAGCAGCTTTTGCTGATGTCTGTATCAAGTTCATTGAGGTTCATTCAAGACACCACTGGTTTTTGTTTGATTTTATTTTAATTGCATGTGGTAATCAGGGGATGGTTAAGCCTGGACCTGACATCTGTCATACCCTCTTTTCCAGGAAGCTTCCCTCTTTTAATCTTATTCCTGTACTTCTTACCTACAACTTTTCATGCCACCTGTCTCTTATTAGGTCTATTGCCCTCTCTCTGGTGCATGTTTTCTAATTTACTGTATTATGCTTATCTTTTTCAGTTCAGCGTCAAACTTAAGCAACATGACTTTATCCTGTTCACTGATTTTGGACGTTGCCCATACACTCTTAAAAATAAAGGTGCTTCAAAAGGTTCTTCAAGCGATGCCATATAGAACCATTTTGGTTCCACAAAGAACCATTCAGTCAAAGGTTCTTTAAAGAACCATCTCTTTCTTACCTTTTTATAATCTGAAGAACTGGCATCGTGAAGCACCTTTATTTTTAAGAGTGTAATGGGTTGGCATAATGCCCAGGCTTTAAGTCTCAGTTTGACGCTTACACATAAACTGTTGTGGGTACTCTAATAAATTCATTGGGTCATGTTTGGTTCAGTGACTAATGGCAGTTACGAGTAGCAACTGTGTTTAGGTTCATTTGTAAATATCATGGTTATTTCATATACAGTGTACTTATGTCGGGTCTCCTTCTCTATCTCAATGCAAACCCCTTACCAATTAACATTATCTGCCACATTGCTTTTTCCACTGTTACAGTGCATTTACACAGGCATTCAAGTGTAGAGCAGAGTGTGCATTTTCAACTCTTTCTCCTACGAGTTTGCAGGATTGACAGTGGACCGGCACTGAGAGTCTCCAAGAGCATTGAAAAAATCATAAAAACTCAAATGTAAAAAACAGTGGCTGCAGCCTATGACATTTGCCCTTCTGGATTTAGTGAGTAAATCATATTCTTTCACATAGCTTTGCAGTGCATATATTTTGAATATTTCAGCTGGATGCTTTTATTTAGTAATGCTATAACACACAGTGCCTCCACTTTGGGGTATGTTGGTAGCAAGTGTGTTTAATCTTTGTAGCTTACACTTTATTTTGATAGTCTACTTCATTCTACTGTTTGCAACATGTCATAACTCTCAGCAATTTGCAGCTTCATGTCAACTAATTCCCATTAGAGTATTTATAGACTGTTAGGTTTGGATTAGTAAAATAAGTTAATATGTACTTTTTAAAAAATAAGTTGATAGTTATTTATAGTCAGTGCAGTTCAATGTCTGATGGGGGGACATCAAAATAAAGTGTTAGCAGATATTAAGCAGATAGTCTGTTATAATGCTAGTTGACATGGAGTTGCAAAGTTATATATTATAATAATGTGTTACCTTTTTTTATTCAGTACACTGCCTATGCAGTTGTACATATTTATTATACATACACACGATGACAGTTGGAAAGATGCAAGCTTTCTTTCTTTCTTAATGGCCAAATTAAAGATATTGTGTCAATTATTTGTAAACAATATTTTTGTAAACAAACGTCACCACCTGCACCTCACAATGATTTGTTGCCGTCTGCCATTTCTCTATTTATGGGAAATAACATTATGTTGTTCAGTAAAGTTGCAATGCATCTTTTAAAATATCTTGTAATGTGCATTTGTATTTATTAAATAGGCCTCTGTGCTGTCAGACCACATTCAAAGAGTACCAAAACATTTAGCCTACCATTTGAATTTATGTTAATAAAATTAACACAAGTTAGAAAATGAACCACACAACAGTCAAAATTCAGGTTTAATATCTGGGACTCTTATTTACTAGTTTGTAACATTTACAAGATTTAAACTATAATGCTGACAGGACTCATCATCTATTTAATAGGAAAAAAATAGGTAACCTTTCATTTTGTCTGGACTTTTCTGTGTCCCTATAAATTTCTTCTCATCAGGTCAAACATTTAGATCCTAAGCTGCATTTGAAACTGTACAAAACATTCACATGATACAGGTCTGCCCTACCTTTAATCACCCTGGATTTATTTAACTCCCTTGGAAACACCAGACATACCTCACCCTTCCCTCTTTTAGCACAGGGATTTTCTTTGTGCTATTCCAGGAATTCCAAGAGCACATTTATTGGATTACCTGTCAGAGCTAATTACAATGTGCCCACCTTGAGAGCAAATTGTGACATGCGGTGCACAAGGATTGCTGGGACTAGCGTAGAGATTTAGCCTAGTTGTTGTCGTGGTGGTTTTATGTCAGTGGAGTAAATCTGGAAAAATTGCAAGTGACAACTTAATACACAATTTGTCAAGACTACTTTATTCCCTCTTCTGATGGACAACATCAAACAGGTTGACTCGTGACTCATTTGACACAACAATCATGTCACAAGATTTGGAAGGAAACACCCTCTTATGCAAGTGTTTACTGACGCCATGGTGTTTTCAAATGTGTAATGGACATCTAATGCCGTACAGGGTTGAACGGATCAACTTGAATGAGTAGATTTATTGTTCAGGAATACCTGAACAAGAACAGATTTCACTGATAAAGAAATTAAGCGTTAGTAGTGATTCAACAAAATTAACAATTTCTTGCTTGGAAAAATAAGACACGTAGACAGGATAGCGACTGAAATGTCAAAAGGGCAGGGGAGACCAAAGAGGAAATTTCTTTCAGAAGAAAAAACAAAATTTCTGCTTAGAAAACAATACCTCTTTTAAACATCCAGCCGATTCTTAAGCATAGGCAGCAGTGAGGGTGGGAGCAGAGGAAGGGAGGGAGTCTTAGATAAATACAAGTTAATGGGTCATAATGATGTCTAATGACAGACATCGCTTTCCTTTGGGACACAAAGAGCGATGGTAACAAACAAATGATAAGGAAAATAAAAACAACAGTCTACTGGCTCTGTGGTGGGTACGGGTTGGTCTGCATGCAGTGAAACACTATGTAAATGGTTGTTGAGCACTGCACTGGCATTCAGCATGCTCTTGCCTGGGAGAAAAAAGATTTTTGGTGAACATTTCTATGATGATGAATTTTAGGGAAAAGACTAACAATATGTTAGAATAAACCGTTTGCAAAAGAAGTATTTTTTCTTCATGTTTTGGAATGAAAACTTATTGGTCTGATTCTTTACAAGGAGGGAAAAAGGTGAGAAATTGATACATTTAAATAAATATACATTTATGCATTTTATATGTTTTATGTGTTTGTATGCGATTAAAATATCTATCCATAACACTTTAATTTTGAGGTAATTTTGATGGCGCTTAAAGGGATCGTTCCCCCTCCAAATTCTTTCATTATTTACTCACCCTCATGTCTTTCCAAACCTGTATTTTGAAGAATGTTGCTAATCAGTTTTGGTTACCATTGAAAGTAAACATCCGTCAAAATTTCTGTTTTTATATTCCACAAAAGAATGGAAGTCATACAGGTTTGGAACAACATGAGGATGTGTAAATTAAGACAGAACTTTCATTTTTTAGATGAACTATCCCATATTAATGACCATAAAATGTTTAAACTATTCAAGATACTGATAGATAATATCATTTTTGACAATTAACAACATAAAACATGATCAACAACATGATCATCAGTTTTATTGTTAATATGAGAATTTAAAAAATGTATATTCATTTATTTATAAATTGATGTGATCTATATTTTTATACATGGATATTGGTTGACTTAACGGTAGTCTTTTTTATAATTTATAACACAATTTTTTATCATCACAGTGGCATTTTCTATAATATGCTGATGTATATTCTTTGTATTTGTTTAATTGATAGAAGTACAGAAATGACTGACACATCTCTGTGAGAAGAGATAAGAAGGACAACGGAAACACAACCTGGAGGAACAACTGCTCTCTAACATCTTTATTTTGTTAAAATCATCAATATTCAAGGAGTTTATAAAAATCATACATCAACAGGAGAGACAGGCATCTTTGAAAATATCTTAATTTTGTGAAGCTCATTAACGATGGCAACACCCGAGAACCTTTCAGCCATTTCGAACCCGACCCAAACCGTGAAACAGAGCTGTCCTGTGGCTCCTGTATGTTGGCCTTTGGGGTTTGGGGCACTCTGGTTGGTTTGAGTGTTGTGTCGGTTTGTGGAATCATTTGGAGTACCAGAACAGTGGTCTGTCACACGTTCTGGCCCTTGGATTGGTACTGCTGCTTAGCACTTTGGGTCTGGTAGCTGTGATCTTCGTCCTCCATTTCTTAATGAAAAAGAGAAGAATGACGGGCAGAAGAGAGAGGGCAGAAGCGAATCTAGTGCTGGTTAATAAATATGCAGAAGTTGTTTTAAAAAGGGTCACGGTGTAAAAGAGCAATGAAGTGAAAATATTTGAATATGTCAGACTACCAGCTGCTCCATCGCTGTTTTTCTTCATCACTCTTTGCTTAATCATAAAGGAATGTCACAGGAAACTAATTGGATTCGATGCTACAGCAAACACTTGGCTATTTCCTTTGTGATTTCAGATTACAAAAGAGACATATTTGCTTCTGCATTCGTGTCTTTATTAGACTTTTATTGTAAATCTAACTTTGAATGAATATTATTCGAGAGGTTTTTAGCTTTTAAATTGATGCAATGACTGAATAATTGCATCTCTTTTTAACTATATGTACTGTATCATTGGGTAATTTTGTCTAATCCGAGTGCATCTCTATTTTTGTAGTTATGTATTTTGATATATCACATAAATAATATTTTCTCCATTGCCATATACTATAATTAAGGGGGAAAACATGAACACATGACAACAGGACTAATTACATCACAGCTGCATAAGCAAATATAGATACGTATAGGCTATATAAAAAGGTATATATATACTGTATATATATATCTGCCTTTACAAAACAAAAAAATGTGGAAATATACAGTACTGAAAATATGATGCAATATATTAAATAATACATTTCCATGTGGGAAACTATAGAGCTTATCAATATACTGCAATAAATCCATGGACAAAGTATGGCTATATATTTATACATGCAAATGAAGACAATAACTGCACCACAGATTTACAATAGCTTTATTGAAACACTCAATTATAATAGTTAATGCTTGGGTTTACATAAAGCTGAACACATACTATCTCACTTTATTGTTTGCATAGTTACACATTTGCTATATGAAAATATGTGTGATAGTATATAAGAAAAATGCCTGAAATATTTACTAAAAACAAATATTAAAAGTTTGGGATTTTTGGACAATTGGATGTATTGTTAAAGTCATGGCAACATGGTGGGCGAAAAATTTGATTTGACATTTATAACTTAATTGATTTGAGTACTTTATGTAATATGTATAAATACAAATACATAGATATATATCACAATATGTATTTTCCTCATAATATATTGAACGTACATGTTCCCATGAAATGTTAATATATATAGTACATTTATGTTCAAATATATTTACATCCACACACACAAAAAATACCATATTTTATTACATATATATATTATGAAGGATATTACTGAATATAAAATAAATATATTAATATAATATATTAATACATCACATACGTTTATGTCACATATTTTTCAGTATATGAAAACTCCTTATGAATTTTTCTATATTTTGGAACATAGTAACACAGTACATTATTCTGCATAATTTCAATATATAATAAATCATTTAATATATTGATTGTTAATATATAAGAAAAATACATTTTCTTTGTGTAAGGATGGGTAATTTATCAACGTCTTTTTGATGAGTAGCACCCAAGGTGGATTTTCTAAATGATGATCCAACCCAAAGAGGCATTAGTACAGTGTGCTATTTTAAATGATTTCACTGTAACACTGGTGAAACTTACATTGAACGTTAAAACATCACTTACTGAAATTTTAAAAATGAATTATTCTGTGTAAAAACGGTAATATGTCTCTATCTGCTGGTCACTTTTATTACTCTTCGTAAGTGACTTGGTAAAAAGTTATTCTGCCTGTCATGAAAATAACATTTTCTAAATGCACACTTGTGTGCATTTAGGTTAAAGACAAAAATTGCACGCTCTTAAAAACTAAAAGATGATCAACTTAATTATGGTTGCTGCAGACAAAGCTCAACTTACAGTTACAGCAACATTACAAAAGCACTTTTGAAAACAATTTGTCACCTACTTGTGTAATGTGCAGCAATTAATGGACAAATTACAAAACTACAAATAATGCAACGTGATCTCATGATAATTCGTATGTATTTTACGTAAAATGTGGTTCTATAAAACGTACATTTACTTACGTTTTTACAGGCACTAAAATGTACAATACTTACGTATTTTCAGCCTCTAAACGTACGAAACTGACGTATTTTCAGCCTCTAAACGTACAAAACTGACGTATTTTCAGCATTTTAACGTACAAAACTGACGTATTGACGACACCTAAAAATGAATCCTTATGAATATTGAAATCGCGGCATTAATTTTATTAGTTTTTAGTTGTCACATTAATTAACTTGTTTTCAATTGCTTTATTAAATTGTTTACTTATGAAATTATAACATTTCGTTTTGTTGTGATTTCTGCTGCCAGCTCGTTTTCAAGAATATGCCTACATAATGTTAAACACGACTTCACTTTAAACCTTAAAATAAATAACATTTCTGCAATCGTTTAACCTTTACTTGTCATGCAATGTTTACTTTGATTGTCGTAGGCCACAAAAGGCGTTTTCTCCGACATGCTGTGACTGACAATAGAACTATAAAATACACCAAAAACGCAACATAATTGCGAAATGAAACAATTTTATTAGTGCGCTGTAATCCAAAGCTTCCGAATCCATACGACTGCGAGGAACAGACCCAAATCCAAAAATCCAAGCTGGCGATCTGCTTGCTTCTCCACCCTGAGCAGCGAGTCCAGTCAGTGACCGTGAGCAGCAAAGCCCGCGCGCCCGCGCTCACTCTTTACAAATTCAAATGTTGCCGCTTCAAACGACAGGTTTTACGGCAGGACATTCGAACGCTCATTGGCTCTCGCCTGCATTCGTCACAGATTGCGACATGCCGTGGTGCTGGTGAGGTGTATTTGAATGATGCGCGCGTTCCTTCACGAGTTCACGGAGTGGATCAGGAAAATTATCTGGATAATATTTTCGGCGATTAACAACATAAATTCTGCTCTGGATCACACAAACCTACTGTATTCCGCCAGAGAGGACTGCGGGTGCAACGTATCGTCATTTGGATTAATTTTAGTGCTGCTTTTGACATTTTTGCAATAAATAAATGATTGTAACGTTAATTGCATTTATCTGTCTGTTATGTTTCTTATACTGTCCAGAAATGTTTAGGCTTATAGGTAGGAGTGGAATTAGCGACTATAAATATGTTAATGCTATATTGTTACTAAAAGTTTTATTTTCCTGTGGATTTCGGTCATTTGCGTTTTATATCCTTTATATATATCGCTATAAAATGGGTAGGTTAAGGGTTGGGGGTAGGTTAAGGGGTCTAAAAAGCTAAATTGCGTATTAATAAAAAATGATAAAAATGCATATTCGCTATAAATTGGGTAGGTTTAGGTTTGGGGGCAGGTTAAGGGGTCTAAAAAATCTAAATTGCGTATTTATAAAATGATAAAAATGCATATTCGCTATAAAATGGGTAGGTTTAGGTTTGGGGGCAGGTTAAGGGGTCTAAAAATCGAAATCGCTTATTAATAAAATGATAAAAATGCATTGATATGAATATCTAAATGATATAAAAGATACGTAAATATTTTTACGTTTTTTAGCTAAAAATACGTAGCGATTTGTACGTTTTAAACGTTGAAATACGTCTAAATTGTACGTTTTAGCATGACTAAAAACGTACAAAAGTGTACGTTTTGTGCTTGTAAATGTTACGTATTTATACCTACGTATAAACATGAGACCAGGCTGAATAATACCACATTTCCCCATATTCACTTTTTATTTATTGTAGAAATGTATTTGTTAAAAATAAAATACACATTACAACTGTGTACAACTAAACATTTGTTTCTTCAGTTAGTTCATTAATAGCAATCATATTCAGAATTACTGGGGGCGTTGCATAAAGCAAGCACTCCTCCAATATTCTCCCTCAAAGTATTTATGAGGCCAGATACACCCTGACTGTAAAGGAACTGATTCTCTGCTATATTTCCTGCCACCTTCATCACATCTTCCATAGCATTTACAACAGGCTGCCAGAAGATGAAACGTTGAGTTTGTCTCTCCAGTACAGTGACTCTTCCACTAAGAACACTCAGTAGATTTACAGCTCTTCTGACCACTTCTTGAAATGCAGCTGTGCCCTCTAGATGCTGCTTCACCTCTTCAATCTCACTCTGAATTTTATTCAGCACCTTATCAGTCTCTTCAATCTCAGTCTGTATCCTAGAGATCCTGGATTGGTAATTAGACACGTTCATGCTGTTCTCATTCACCCGAGACTCATTTTCTTTAAGCTCATCTTCAGCATCCCTGATAGCCTTTGAAGCATCCACTATTGTACTTACTCCACTATATACCATTACTGGACCTATAGGAAAGCAAGAAATCACACCAGCCACAATAGATGATTAGGTGTGCTCTTCAGGATGATGATAAATGGTAGGTATTGCAGTAGTGATCCGAAGTAGAGAATTTCTCACCTGCAATCCATCCAGCAATTGGTATCAGGGTAACACCTACTCCTGCAGCTGCCACCCATCCACCTGTCTCCTGCCTGTCTTTCTCTTTTTTTAATGTATGTTTTGTTAATTCTAAAATTTTTTGGGCCTGCTTCAATGCAGCTTCGGAAGACTTTAATGATTCTTCAGCTGATTTCTTCTCAATATATAATTTATGTTTGGCCATACATTTTTCCTTCTTCTGCTGCTCAACATTTCCCTTTTCTAAAGTAAGTCGCTCCATCCATTCATCCAAATATCCCAGTTTTTCTTTAATTGTTGTCTCTGATTGTTTCAGGTATTGCTCAGCATGCTCAATATGTCCCCTGATTTGTTTGTAATTGGAGCATGTGTCAGTGGTGGGATCAACTTGTGCATCCAAGAGAGACATGCAGATGTTAGAGATAGAAACAATTCCCTCATTTAGAGGCCCAACAACTGCCTCCACAGACTGCAAATCCTCAACACTGTGAAGATACAGTGTGAATATACAGAATAAGAAAAATTATCATAAACAAATATAAAAACAGCAATATTTTGTGAACAGAGTCTAGATAAAAAAAAAACTTACTCAGATAATTGGAACAGTTTTATTTCAGCTGTCATACTGAAACACAAAAAGAAAAAAAAAGAATGATATTGTGTCATTAAACAGTGCTATTGACTTAAGCAAAACATTTTGGATTTATTGTAAGTATTACGGTTTTATTTCATTTAAATTCACAACTCAAAAACAAATTCAAAGAAACAAAGCAAAACAAAAAGTTGTGAAACTGGTCTAGGTAAGGCAATTGGTAAAGGATTAATTAACAATATCACATAAGAGTTGTCACGAATTCGGTTCAGCTTATATAACACCCACTCTAACCACATTTCTCTGCTGAGTATTGTTTAGCCTGTACCCCTTTCCGAGTCTCCGTGTTTACCTTGTTTTGCCTTGCGTGTATTTGCGGTTTTTGATCTTTGCCTGTTTTCTTGGATTTCTCCCTCTCGTCTCGCCCCTGTGATTCTGTCTGCTTATCGGTGACCTACGCTAGCCCCGTGACTATTCTTGTGTTTTGCCCGCCATATACCTGTTTGCCAGTGTTTTGACCCTGCCTGTTTACCACGTCTCTTAAATAAAGCCTGCAGATGGATCCACATGTCTCACGTCTTGTCAGCCCCATTACAAGAGTGGACTGTAAAAAGATTACTGTGAAATTTACAGTAACTTGCTGGCAGCAATTGGCAAGTTAGTTGCTGTAATATATTCCACAGTATGCTGACTGTAAGTTTAATCACAGTAACTTACTGTATTACTGTATTTTTTATTACAGTAAAAATCACAGTACTGTAATTGTATCCAGAGTAATAGAATGCTGTATTTTTTAACATAGCAAATGTTATTTTAATTTGACTGTGTTAATTGTGTGTAATGTAAAAGGAAGACGCGGTTTTTGCCACAAAAATAACATTTATTGACTTTAAAATGTGAAAATACCTAAAAACGGCATAAAATAGATATCAATTTTGTATTTTTCAGTGTGTAAACACTTTTTATTTTGCATAAACCTAAAAATATATAGTTTTTTACTTTGTTCCAGTTTTGGGTATATGTCAAACATCACATAACAAACCAGAAAAAAGAACTCATTACTGCCGCTTGTCAGAGAAAGTGTTAACAGCATTATAAAATAAAATAAAATAAAAAGCTTACTTAGCTAAGTGTTTTCAATATAATTTTTCAATATCAGTGGGAAGAAAAATAACAAACATTTATATATCAATCTTCATACAGCAGCAGTGAAATGTTTACATACACCCTGCAGAATCTGCAAAATGTTAATTATTTTACCAAATAAGAGGGATCATACAAAATGCATGTTATTTTTTTATTTAGTACTGACCTGAATAAGATATTTCACATAAAAGACGTTTACATATAGTCCACAAGAGAAAATAATAGTTGAATTTATAAAAAATAACTCTGTTCAAAAGTTTACACCCCTTTGATTCTTAATAATGTGTTGTTACCTGAATGATCCACAGCTGTGCATTTTTGTTTAGTGATAATTGTTCATGAGTCCCTTGCTTGACCTGAACAGTTTACCTGCCTGCTGTTCTTCACAAAAATCCTTCAGGTTCCACAAATTATTTTTGTTTTCCAGCATTTTTGTGTATTTGAACCCTTTCCAACACTGACTCTATGATTTTGAGATCCATCTTTTCACACTGAGGACAACTGAGGGACTCATATACAACCATTACAGAAGGTTCAAACGCTCACTTATGCTCCAGAAGGAAACACAATGCATTAACATGAAGATCAGGGTAAATTTAACTTTTGTCTTCTGTGAAACATGTAGCTTCTGAAGTGCAGTACATATATATATATATATATATATATATATATATATATATATTAGGCAAAATAAGACAAATGTACACATTTGTGTACAAAAGAAAAAGAAAAGTTTTCACCCCCCGAAGGCTATCTTCATGGCAAAAACTGAGTTACAATAATACAAGTTACATAAACACAAAAGTTCAGTTAAATACTATCCTTCAACATTATTAAAGGGTAAGTTCAACAATTTTCAATCCATTGTTACAATGTTGGTAACATATGTAAAAGAACAATGTTTATTCTTTCTCCGAGATACCAAGTTTATTTTAAACACAGCATTTTTTATGCTGCAAAAAGTGTCTTTTTTGTCATTTTGTCAAAACTCATCATTTCATTTAGCAACATCCTGCAAAGAGTTGCTTACAAATAAAAGGAGACATATACGTAGGTACACATAATTTAGAGAAAGAGTAAATATTGTTCATTTACAGATATTACAGACATTGCAATATCTGTAAATGAACAATATTTACTCTTTCTCTAAATTATGTGTACCTATATGTCTCCTTTTATTTGTAAGCAACTCTTTGCAGGATGTTGCTAAATGAAATGATGAGTTTTGACAAAATGACAAAAAAGACACTTTTTGCAGCATAAAAAATGCTGTGTTTAAAATAAACATTGTTCTTTTACATATGTTATGATCCAATCATATGATCCAACCTGGAGCTGGCATAATCTCTAGTAAGGGATGGGCATCCTGAGATAGAAACAAGAAATCAAAAGGAGAAAGTTTAGCATAGCTGCTGCTGCCCCCATTTGTGCTTATTTTGATGTATATATCTAGTTTAATCACAAGAAGGTGTAATATGTGCACATCCAACAACTTTAGGTGCTCAATCACATGAAACACTTCACCTATCAATAAACAAAAATCAGCAAACTGTCACTAATGCTCTCAAAAGTCATTTTATTGATAAAGTGTTTCATGTGATCCCTTAGTAAATATAAGATTTGTCCTCATTATTTGGGGAACAGGCAGTCTCCACAGTATCATTTAAGTGGGTAGAACATCTTAACTGTAATTTACACTACTGTTCAAAAGTTTGGGGTCAGTAAGATTTTTTACGTCTTTGAAAGAAGTCTCTTCTCCTCACTAAGGCTTTATTTGATCAAAATGAAGTAAAAACAGTAATATTGTGACATATTATTTCAATTTAACACAAAAGTTTTCTATGTGAATATATTGTGAAATGTAATTTATTTCTGTGATCTAAGCTGAATTTTCTTTACTTCATTCTTCAGTGTCACATGATCCTTCAGAAATGCTTCTAATATGCTGATTTGCTGCTCAAGAAACATTTCTGATTATTATCAATGTCTTATTATCAATTATCAAAAGTTATAGCAAACATTTCTGTTTTGCATAAATGCTGTACTTTTTTAAAAACGGTTTATTCATCAAAGAATCCTAAAAAATGAAGCAACACAAACAACTGTTTTCAACATTGATAATAATCAGAACTGTTTCCTGAGCAGCAAATCAGCATATTGGAAAGATTTCTGAAGGATCATGTGACACTGAAGACTGGAGTAATGATGCTGAAAATTCAACTTTATCATCACATGAATAAATTACTTCTCTAAATATATTCAAATAGAAAACAGTTATTTTAAATTGTATTAAATTGTATTCATTTCATACATTAAGCTGTGGTGGGCATGAGACTTTCAAAAACATAAAAAATCATACCAACCCCAAACTTATGAAGCAGTAGTGTATGTTTGAGATTTTACTTAATACTACTATGGTTTGTAGAATCTTGGAGATGTTGTCTGACAAGAGGTTCACTCTGACTCTGCTGGGGGGCAGCAGGCCATCAGCACTGAAGGATCTAGGTACAAAACTAGCAATTTGACACAGAGCCAACAATATTTAGTCTGCAGTTCCAGTTTTTTTTATATGGAAACAAGCTAGAGCAGAGGTAAAACGCAGATAAAAGAAAGAATGATATACAATAATATAATAACATATGTGACCCTGGACCACAAAACCAGTCATAAGTAGCACAGGTATATTTATAGCAATAGCCAACATTACAATGTATGGGTCAAAATCATCGATTTTTCTTTCATGCCAAAATCAATAGGATATTAAGTAAAGATCATGTTCCATGAAGATATTTTGTAAATGTCCTACTGTAAATATATCAAAACTTAATTTTTGATTCGTAATATGCATTGCTAAGAAGCTAAGTTATGATGCCACACCAAAAAAAGGACACGCTATTCTGATGGCATTAATGTATAACGCGGAAATTAATTTAAAGTGTATTTAAACTGTATTGTATTGGATTATAATAAGCGAAAGACAGTCAACGCATTGTGACAGCTGAAGTGTTACTAAAGTGAGACCATTAGCCTAAATAACAAACATTAAGGCGTGGGAAGTGGGGGTGCTGAGGGTGCTGCAGCATCCCCAGTTTTTTCTGTGGGCAACTGTTTAACTGTTTAAAAAACCGGAGCGTCTATTTACACTAAGTACAAATAGCCCGCATTGTTGGCAGAGGCTATTTACACTAACTCCTGAAGCATGTGTCGTACTCTTTTTGACGCGATCAACCCGGGTTGAATGTGGGTGTGTCAAGCGATGCGAGTCAAGCGACAAAAGTTAAAGGGGTCATATGATGCAGACTGTTCCGTGAACCTAGGAGAGGAAGTAATTCTGACTTTGCTATGACAATCTGGCGCTTCTGAATCAGCTACAGTTTTGTTATTAGTTTAAGTATTTGCTATTGACTGTTCAAATGCGAGTTTTGCGCATCGTGTGTGTGTGTGTGCGCGCGAGTGAGCGAGAGAGAGAGAGAGAGAGAGAGAGAGAGCGAGAGAGCGCGAGAGTACAATAATGTACAGTATTTGAAAAATAATGTGTTTTTTGAACATTAAAGCATGTCAACATATTCTGTTACACCAAATAGACCAAATAATGATCTTTAAAAAAGCATCATATGACCCCTTTAAGATTTGTTTAACTTTATGCAAATGAACAGCGACTTTCGCGAGCGACAACCAATAGGAGTGAAGAATCTGTCAGTGGCACAAAACACATTTATTTTTTCTCAATACTGTAGCGATCCATTAAGTGAAACGACAACTTGACGGTTCTTTTTTGTAGCTTGCTTTTTATTCACGAGAGCGCCCTAGGCAAACCCAACGCTTGAGCTCAACTCTCTCCCTCAACTCACAAACTTCCAGAACCTTTTTCCCCAGACTCCACCCACACACGAGTGCGCAGACTCGTTCTTCAGAAGAACACCCACAGGCGGAGTTATTGACAACGAGAGAGCACGGTGGTCTGTAATGTTTTTGCTATCATATGTTTAATAATTATCGTATATATTACGTTAAGCATTTATCTGCTAAGTACTTAATGTGTGCTTGGCTTTATTATCTTATATTGAAACTTGAATTTGTTGTCATACTTTATAGTA
>NW_015507774.1:25338-25823 GCF_001515645.1 Sinocyclocheilus grahami | reverse complement strand
AGTTTAGTTATTTTAATCCCATTTGTCATCATTGAGATAATTGTGTGGCTTCTTCTCTTGTTGAGCCATATAAGGATTCAGAGAGGTGACACATTACCTGAGCTGCAGCAGTGCAACAAGTGTTACAGCAATTACCAGCAGTTTTCTGCTTGACCAGCATGTTTAAGCCAGCCAAACTGGTCAAATTAATAAATAATCTTCAAATCCACTTCAACATGCAGGTGTCTGTGGAGGTATGAGTATCTTGAGTTGTTTGTTTAATGTACTCACAATTTATTATTGCATAATAGTTTACCTGTGTACTTTTTTTAATTTTAGGATATACTATACATTTTTGCAACCAGTTATTGGTGTGATTATTTATTTGTTAAATAAGGAACAAGGAAGATTTTTTTGTGCCATTTACAGGGAGAATATTCTTATTTTTTGCTGTTTTCCATTACATCTTGTCTTGGGAGCACCCTTTGATTTTACATCTGTAAGTA
>NW_015507774.1:19844-24570 GCF_001515645.1 Sinocyclocheilus grahami | reverse complement strand
AAACTTCAATTTAATTATTGTGTACATTTTGATTGTTACTTTTAAGATTATGCTGCTGTTTGTGTGAGCAAATTACCCCTTAAAAACCGTAAGGTGGCGCTACTCTTAAAAAAAAAAGTGAGCTCCGCCCCTCACTTCCGGTTCTGTGGCTGTGGTTCTGAAACTGCCGGTGCTGCGGGTGTGCAGCTGGATACTATTGGTGTGAACGGGGCTTTAGACTGAGGCCTTTTCACCTGATTACCTTATTGACGCGGTTTTGCTGAGAATTGATGCCGTTTAGGCACTGGGCATCTGATGCTAGTGTAGCAGAGTGAGGTATAGACCCAGTATGATTGGCTGGCGTTACCCAAACAGGTGAACCTATCAGTAGGCTTGTTTGAGATGAGCAAAATCTGTGCAGAACAGAGATGCATGCCGGTTAGAAAAGTATCCGAGTTACGTCCGACTTGCTCTGATGTCATGCTGACGTGTACCAAAAAACTCGCGACGGCGAGGCGGCTGTGTCGGATTGCAGTTGCTCTCCACCAACTGCACTGACCAAAAGCATGATGGGAAACGACTGACTGACGACACAGCTTAATGCTCATTGGTTCAGACAACCGTGATGCTGCGCTCTTGTCTAAAATGTTTTTTTTAAAATCTGATTTCATGTGATTATGTATTTAAATTATGCATGAATATTCCCAAACACGATGACAGTGCGATCTGTGTGAGATATGTGATTGTTGTCATATTTCTATAAAAAGCTAAAATACATGTTTGTATTAAAGTAAAAATGGATGATAAATACGCCTTTCGTATGGAATTAAATAGCAAGCACTTTCAGTGTCTTGTTCATCATATTTATTTTCATAAAAGCAACAGAACTGAAATTATATCACGTTTATTAGCAGCACAGCATATGAGTGTGAATAATGAGATATCTGTCTTTGATCTCGTTGGTATCTGTTCCACTTCGAGAGGTCAGAACTGTCCGTCTTGACTGCGCTTATTTCACTCCTCCCCTCACTGCAGCCGCCTACTCTCGCCTACATTTCGAGAAGGGTATAACTGCAGCCTTGAGATCTCCAAATGGGGGCGGGATCTCCAAAATGGGGTGGGAGCTCCAAAATAGGGTGTGGCTTCCTCCCATTGACAGACAGGCACATGCAACACGTATGCGCAATTTTTTCCCCCAATCCACTTCAGTGCAAACTCTGCCCCACAGCTGATTCTAAAGATTTTATTGATTGTGTCAATTAAAGTGTTGATTTCCTACACTATGCTACAAAAAATGCTAACCCTTAAACCTACCCCACACCTGACCCTAAACTTAACCAGCGAAATTGACTGCACGGCGGAATTGGCGCTGCGAGGTAAAGAAAGATGCAGTTCAGGAGATAAACAGTTAATAAGATTATGCGATATGAGATCGTTCCGTAACTCCCCAACTGGACCTCACCGGATAATGGCACCTTTTTAGTTACACCCAGCGTCACTACCCGAGCCTGAGGCTGTTCTATATGCAAGTGTAGCAGAGTGAGGTATAGACCCAGAATGATTGGCTGACGTTACCCAAACAGGTGAACCTATCAGTATTTGTACTTTATCATGATTGGTCAGTTGGGTAAGTTTCATGAGCCAATTAGTGCCTGTGTTGTGCATATAAAAGGGGGAAGTGTTTGGTTGCTTGGGATGCATCATCTTTGTTAGTGCCCCTTTGTGACATGTGGCACTTTGAATGAGTGCTAGCAGTTAGGTTATCCTCCTGTCTGTCGTGTGCTGGCTGTTGGCCAGTTTTCAGGTTGGTCCGTGTTTTAAAAATGCCTTTTTGCCTGTTAAATAGAGAGGTTTATTACCTTGTTTTTTTTCAGATATGGGCCTGCAAGTAGCTGGAATCCTGCGTGGTGAGCGACCATGTGTATTGCAGCATTGTACTGTTTTCTTGGTTTGATTGAACGTCCAGGGGTTTCCAATGATCTTAATTGAAGCCTAACGAACCTCAAGTAACTGTCTGCACTTCTGCTCTGCTCTGCTCTACTCTGTTTTGTTCTGTCTGGAATTCATCTGGGTCCGTCTGTTATATATATGTTTTGTTTGGTGCGTGAATTTAGGTGGGAGGGGTTGGCCATGGTACCTTGTACTGTGTGTCCACATGGAGTGCTGTTTAATATTTCTGATTTTGAGTGTGTGTGTTATGGGTATTGTGTGGGCTAGAAATCTGAGGGTCTTTGCTGGCCACCTCCCTAATTTATTTTGTTATCTTGTATTGTACTTGTTTTGTAAGTTGCTGTTATGTCCCGGTGTATGCCGGGTGGCGTAGTCGACTATAGGATTTCTTATTGATAATTTTCAAACTCCTGACAACTTAATGTCACACTAGCATTAGATGCTAGGCATCTGTGGCGTGATGCAATTTTAACAGTTATCTGAATACTGACGCAGAGCTCTGGCCTGGGGATGTCCTAAACTGTGCCCCGTGCCATGAATGAAAACATAGTCCTCTGAAAAATGTCGTGCAGTTTTAAAGTCTTACCTGTTGCTGCGTTTTCTTTCAGTTTGAAAGCAATATCCTCGCGCAGTCTCCAGCAAGAGCAAAATGAATACGTGGCTTCAAACGACTAATCAACAAACATACGCAGACACAATTCCAGATTTAGTTTTATCCAGCAGTGTTAGTCCTTTACCGAACTAATGATGTTATCAATGTTGCCAGGAATGAAAATATATCAATTTTTTTATTTTTTTTTGTAATATGCAAACAGTTACCGGCTAATGTGGATGTTCTTTTCCACCTCTCTCTCGCGCACGCTGTAACGGTGAACTCTGAAAGTGAAAGACGCATAATGTTAACTTCACCAGTGAAAACCGCAAATATAACAATCTATGATAAAATGAGCAACTTTACCTTTTTGAGGTCAAACTGGAGAAAATAGCTGCATCACGTTGGTTAATCCAGCTGAGAAAAAATCCCGCTCAAAATTACTGTACTATGATTCAAGGGAAAATATAATTTTACTGTAAAATTTCCAGCTTTTGTAATTTTACCCATGATGCTTTGCAGATTTACAGCAAAATACTGTACATATATTCTACAGTATGGATTTGTTCATTTTACAGTAATAATGCTGTGAAAACTACAGAAATTTGTTACAGTGTGCCTTTTTCTTAGTATCAGTACATAATGGTAATATGGACCCTTTTCACAAGACTGTGATGCGTTTAATGGTCATCAGCATCGTAAATCCTCAAGTTTTTCATATTTGTGTTTTTTTTTTTTTTTTTAAATGTATCTACATTTATAACACTATTCGTTGTATTATATCACCTTTTCATCAAATTACAAAAAAAGTTAATGCTAATGCGAGGGTGTTTCTAATGCAGTGTCTATGGGAGGGACGGTAAATTTGACATCCACCCCCGATCCCTAAACCCAGCCATCCCCACCCCTAAACCTCCCATCTCCCCCCCCTAGATGTGGATCCAATCCCGCCCCTAACCCTAACCCTTTGTTCTGCAGTGAGGGGCTACTGGGATTTACCTCTTAGGCAAACTAATATTTTGCCCCCCAGATATATATAACTAGCCTATTGCGTATATAATTATATACAACTATAGCATGTCTATTTTCCTATTTTTAAACAGGAGATTTAAATAATCAAAAAATAAATAGGATTAGCCTATATTTTATAAAATATGCTTGCAATAAGAATACATTTGAAATAAAATTTTTTTACAGCAGACAATCATGTGACTGGCCACGTGAGCAGCGCGTTCCCGTTCCTAGGCAGGGGCGTGTCTACGTGGTGGCCAGAGGTGGCACCGGCACCCCTTGAAATTTGGCTGGCCACCCCAGGTGTTCTATTTGAGGGCATTTGTAGTGTGGGTGTAGGGCCCAAACATTAACCTCAAGGCCAGGGGCCCCGCCCCCCTAAGTCCTGCCCTGAGCGTGGTATGACAAATATCGAGAGCGCATGTTATGCGCGAGGAGGAATCTGTCCACTAGCAAGCGGATTTCCTTCACTCACACAAAACTGGACGTGTGCTTTTAAATATACATTCTTTTATGAATTGGCTCTGCACTAGCTCAGATATTACATGTACGCTCAAACGTTGTCTTCGCATCACTAAAGACTAAAGAGCTTTTTTTTCTAATTCAGGTGAAGAGTATAGCTTCTCACTAAATGGAAGCAAGCTGATTATAGTCAGCCTTCTCTAGTTTATTTTATTAATAGCCTACTTATTTTAGTTAGTGCTTAAATTGTAAATATGCATTTAGCCTATTCAATTATTTTATTTAGTGCATTTGTATTTTGTTGTTTTTGTATATAGTTATATAATAAAAGCGTATCAACCAGGTTCCATAAATCACTGGGGGTGCTTCTGAAATTAGTGAGGGTGCTCTAGTCTTAATGCACATGTTCACATATTTTGTCCCGTCTATTGCTATGGTTATCACTATGTCTAACGCTGCTACTTCGAGAGCGAATCCCGCAAAAATATGCAGACGTAATTCCCGAAACTTTGCAAAGGGTGTGTGGCTGAAAAACAAAGTTCTACATTTTAAATGGATTGCCTAAAGCTTGCAAGGAGCGCTCATAATAACCACTAAAAAGCTGTCACTCTTTGTTTAGTGAGTGTATACACTATGTATTATAACATGCATCGTGCCGCAAACCCCCCACCCTCTTTTGAGCCAGTGCCCCAGACTGCCCCCCCCCCCCCCCCCCGACACATCAATCTCCAC
>NW_015507774.1:16707-19573 GCF_001515645.1 Sinocyclocheilus grahami | reverse complement strand
ACACGCCCCTGTTCCTAGGATCACAGAACTTGCTCCTTCACTGTGAATAATTCGCCATCCAAATCCATGAGTTTTATCACTGAGGTGATATGTAAATTTATTTTTACAGACGTCCATATGAGAAACAATTACCGTTCGAATCGGGCTAGTCTACATAAAAGCAAATAACTAATCAAATTATTATGGTGCTAATTAACCCAAAACATAACAAAAATACAAGATGTGGTAAGACATGATATGACATAGCTGGAATGAACAATTTCATTTTCACAATTGCAAACGTACCTGAAAGTTGTCTCGCTGTTTCTTTATTTTCAAACGTAGACTGTTTCGTCATTGGTGAGGACGGAGTGTTTGTGGGATGCTTTTATAGATAACCAGCATCCCCTATCGTTTTAACGGGCGAAGGGACCACCTGCCTTGGCGTCTTACTGTAAATCACGTGTTTTGCTATTACTTGGATATTCGCCAGGGGAGTAAAGATCATCCCTCCCAGTCCCTTTGTAAAAAGCGAAAATAAAACCGCTGCTGCAGAGGCTTATCTACAGCATTTTAAATGTGTGGATAGCTTTCTAAAGAAAAAAAAATCAAAACATTAGAACTTCCTGTTTCAGTATACTGTTTCAATTCATCCATTCGTAGAGAAAACAAACGTAAAATTGGGCAGAGTGTATACACGATGTTAATACTATTAATTGCGCAGTGTGAGATTCATTGGTCATAACAGATCTTTGTGAGATCGCGATGAACAAATAGTGACAGCTTTTTAGTGGTTATTATGAGCGCTCTTTGCGAGCTTTCTAGGCAATCCATTTAAAATGTAGAACTTTGTTTTTCAGCCACACACACGTTGCAAAGTTTCGGGAATGACATCTGCATATGCGGGATTCTCTCTCGAAGTAGCAGTGTTAGACATAGTGATAACCATAGCAATAGACGGGACAAAATATGTGAAAATGTGCATTAAGACTAGAGCACCCTCACTAATTTCAGAAGCACCCTCAGTTATTATTTCTGGAACCTGGTTGATACACTTTTATTATATAACTATATACAAAAATAATGCACTAAATACAATTTAATAAATGCATTTTTACAATGTAAGCACTTAACTAAAATAAGTATTAATAAAAATAACTAGAGATCATTCCACCCAGTCCCTTTGTAAAAAGCGAAAATAAAACCGCTGCTGCAAAATATTTGGGGGAAACAGGCGAAGGGACCACCTGCCTTGGCGTCTTACTGTAAATCACGTGTTTTGCTATTACTTGGATATTCGCCAGGGGAGTAAAGATCATCCCACCCTGTCCCTTTGTAAAAAGCGAAAATAAAACCGCTGCTACAGGGGCTTATCTACAGCATTTTAAATGTGGGGGGAGGGAGTGTATACATGATGTTAATAATATATTAATTGCGCAGTGTGAGATTCATTGGTAAACAGAACTCTGTGAGATCGCGTCATCGCGATGTACAAAGAGTGACAGCTTTTTAGTGGTTATTATGAGCGCTCTTTGCGAGCTTAGGCAATCCATTTAAAACAGGGGTGCCCAAACTCGGTCCTGGAGAGCCGGTGTCCTGCAGAGTTTAGCTCCAACCCCAATTAAACACACCTGAACCAGCTAATCAAGCACTTATAGGCATGCTAGAAACTTACCAGCAGGTGTGTTGAGGCAAGTTGGAGCTAAACTCTGCAGGACACCGGCCCTCCAGGACCGAGTTTGGGCACCCCTGATTTAAAATGTAGAACTTTGTTTTTCAGCCACACACACGTTGCAAAGTTTCGGGAATGACATCTGCATATGCGGGATTCTCTCTCGAAGTAGCAGTGTTAGACATAGTGATAACCATAGCAATAGACGGGACAAAATATGTGAAAATGTGCATTAAGACTAGAGCACCCTCACTAATTTCAGAAGCACCCTCAGTTATTATTTCTGGAACCTGGTTGATACACTTTTATTTAACTATATACAAAAACAACAAAATAATGCACTAAATACAATAATTTAATAAATGCATTTTTACAATTTAAGCACTTAACTAAAATAAGTATTAATAAAAATAACTAGAGATCATTCCACCCAGTCCCTTTGTAAAAAGCGAAAATAAAACCGCTGCTGCAAAATATTTGGGGGAAACGGACGAAGGGACCACCTGCCTTGGCGTCTTACTGTAAATCACGTGTTTTGCGATTACTTGGATATTCGCCAGGGGAGTAAAGATCATCCCACCCTGTCCCTTTAAAAAAACGAAAGTAAAACCGCTGCTGCAAAATATTTGGGGGAAACTAGGGAACGTTTCTAGGCATGTGTGGCAACTGCAGGCTATATAAGCATCTACGGCTTCATCCATTCCATCAGACCATTAACGGACCTGAACTTAAAGCGTCTGGCATTTCGACGAGGTAAGGCAACTGCTTTGGTTATTTTTGTCGCTTTATAATGAATTACAAAGAAACTGAATTTATAGTGAAAGCAGTTAAGGTGAATTGCAGCTTTAAACAAATCTTATTATTATAGCAAATCACTTCTAAGTCATTATAGCCTAACCCAGGGGTCGGGAACCTCTTTTGACCAAAGAGCCTTTTTCTTTTTTTGGTTAATGCATTTTTCCAAAAGAGCCAAAGTGTAAAAAAAAAAAAAAAAATATATATATATATATATACATATAAAATAAATGATCCGCCCGCACCTATATATATACCTATATATATATATATATAGGTGTATATATATAGGTGCGGGCGGATCATTTATTTTAAGCTGCGGATTCGGGTGCGCTTTTCTGTGCGCTCACAGTCACAAATCCAAAGCGCGCGCTGCCAGTGGTACCAAACAACCAAAGCTTGCTGCGCTTAAGTGGCCAA
>NW_015507774.1:0-16426 GCF_001515645.1 Sinocyclocheilus grahami | reverse complement strand
AAGTATTTTGAGGAGCATATGCGCGTGCCGTCTGAACGCATTTGTTGAATTGATTTGCGCAGATCATCAGCGTCTGACTTAAAGCAGTGCGTGTCATCACCGCAAGAGTGATTCGCGAGCAGACACTGATTATTATGATCATCGCAGTTTCTCCAGCGCTGCTGCACGAGCTCTGATGATGACCGCTAATTCACGATTTACCCGACTTAAGGCCCCAATATACTTCAAACGAAATCGAAGAACGGAACTGATATGACGTCATTTCGAACTAAATCAGGTTCGAAATAAAGTTCGAAACAGCTGACCAAAGCGACCTTTCTGGGGGAGTTCGTTTTGGCTCCTAAACTCCTTTGAGCTTCCATTGGTCCGTGGCGGTTACGCAATCGGTGGGTGTTCTGGAACTCCACCTTCTTTGACGTGCAATTGTGTTTTCCCGGTTTGTTTCTCATTTAAAGGGGTCATATGATGCGATTTCAATTTTTCCTTTCTCTTTGGAGTGTTACAAGCTCTTGGTGCATAAAGAAGATCTGTAAAGTTGCAAAGACTTAAGTCTCAAATCCAAAGAGATATTCTTTATAAAAGTAAAGCGTTAACCACGCCTACCTAAAACGGCTCGTTCTAACATGCCCCCACATACCTATGTCAAGATGTGGAAATATTAGCATAATGCCGCCCAAATGTTCACACAAAGAAAGGTGTAACTTTTTTTTATTCTCGCTGTAGTATGGTTGCCGCTGCCGCCATGTTCCAAAAGCGGACGATATCTGCTTCATCATGCCTAGATCTGATCTGTGCTGGTCGCTGAGGGAATACATCAACTTAGTGCTGCGGATCGCCGGATCGGCTTTCACTGTGGACGAAGCAGAGTCCAGCCGGGGTCGTCACATGTGGTTGCCGCTCCTTCGTCGGATCCGTCAGCCGTGCCGTTCTTAACCCCGCTGCCTCTGCTCACTCTAGCCCGGCCTCAGCTCACGCTAAGCCGCGGCTTCCGCTCACGGCCGCCGTGTTTTTCGTTGTGAAAGCGAAACTACTTTGTTTGGTCTTCCAAAAGAGGACATGACTACAAATTAGTGGTTAAGTTGTATTTACGACACTGTTCCAGAACCGTTTAACCCAAATATCCAGATGTGTGCAGCACATTTTATGGAGGACTGTTTAATGATCCTGGGAGAGTAACGTTAGACTACAATGCCAGCAGTTCTGACTCGCAGTCTATAAGTACGTTTTCATTTAAAGGATTTGCCACTGATGATTCAAACGCGCGTAAAAAGACAATATAAGTCATTATAATCAGTAATTATGTCCCCACTGGATGCAAAAGCCTCGTTTGTAATGGGTTTTAATGTTTTTGTCTCATCGCTCCGGCCGGACACGGCATCAACAGTATGGTGACGGGCGTAACATTTTCCGGACACGGCATCAACAGAGTGGTGAGGAGCGTAACATTTCCATCACCGCTTGAGGTATTCGGCCAATCACAATGCACTGGATAGCTGGCCAATCACAGCACACCTCGCTTTTCAGAACGATGAGCTTTGTAAAAATCGACGCGTTTCAGAAAGGCGAAACAATTTACAGTGTGTGAAATGTTTTTTTTTTTTTTTTTTTTACTTTAAACCGCATAAACGCATTTCATTACACCAAATAATGTTCTTTTTAGCAGCATCATATGACCCCTTTAACGGATTTCAGACAGGAGAACATCTAGTCACTAGCAACATGAACACACTGAATGGAGTGTTGAATAGCTGAGCTGGCACAAATATATCCGCACCTGTACGATCGCTCGTGGAGAGACTTTAAAGATTCAGAGAAAGCATTTAATTCCTAGAAAGAAATTGCAACGAAGCTTGGTGTCGATGACCCGGAGTTATGCAAAAAGCGATGCAGAGAAACATCCGAGACAAGTTTTCCAAAGCCATGAAAAGAATGAAAGGAAAGAGTAAAGATATAATGGCGAGTTCACACTGCACGATTTTAGCCCGATTTTTCACTCACCGACAGGTTTTGCGAAATCGCCGACAAATGCCCGAAATCGGAGGCAATCGGTGCTCGTTCACGGGAGTGACAATCACGCAGTGTGAATGATCAAAGATGCGATCTGAGGGAATCGCCGACATGTCGCCGACGCCCGCGAAATATTTGGCATGCTAAATATCTGGAGCTGTCGGCGATTCACAATCAGACTGTGTGCAATGATTTCTGACTGGAAACTACATCGGCGATTACCTACAGCCAATGAGAGACCAAGATTTAAGAGCCAAGAGTTTAGAATGGAATGAGATGCATCAACCATAAACTTGAAGCTGCTAATGAGATGAGATTGTAAAACAATAGGCCTACTATCAGACATTTTTATCATTCATCTTTTTTTTCATGTAAAGATAATAGTTAGAGGTCCACCGCCCCACCCCACAGCAAATAGTTATATATTAATGCTGTCAGCTCCAGAAAACGATTATAAAATGTACCACAAAATAGTCCATAAGCATCAAGACTTTAAAGGGGTCATATGATAAGGATTCAAATAATAATTCAGCATGCTAAATATTTTGAGCTGTCGGCGATTCACAATCACGCTGTGTGCAATGATTTCTGACTGAAAACTACATCGGCGATGACCTACAGCCAATGAGAGACCAAGATACAGGGCAGAGGGAAGTTCAGGGAAGAGTTATAGACCAGAATATCAGTATTTTAATAGATATATGAACAATTACCGGTATATCACACAGAAACAAGAACAAACATTTGCTTGCCCTTACGAAAAATAAGTTTATTCAAGTGTGCTATTAGTATACTTCTTTTAAAGGGTTCATATGATGCGATTTCATTTTTTCCTTTCTCTTTGGAGTGTTACAAACTCTTGGTGCATTAAGAAGATCTGTAAAGACTAAAGTCTCAAATCCAAAGATATTCTTTATCAAAGTTAAGAGTCAGCTACACCTACCTAAAACGGCTCGTTCGAACACGCCCCCACATATCTACCTCACTATGTGGGAAGATTTGCATAACGTCGCCCCAAATGTTCATGCAAAGAAAGAAGGCGTAACTTTTATTCTCGCTGTAGTATTGTTGTTGCCGCTGTCGCCATGTCCTGAAGACGCTGTGTGTTTCGTTGTGAAAGTGAAACTACTTTGTTTGGTCTTCCAAAAGCGGACGATATCCGCTTTGTCATGCCTGGAGCTGATCCGTGCTGGTCACTGAGGAAATACATCAACTTCGTGCTGTGGATCGCCGGATCGGTTTTCACCGTTTTCACCGGTCCTTCGCCGGGACCGCCTTTCTCGACCCCACCGCCTCAGCTCACTCTATCCCAGCCTCAGCGCACGCTAAGCCGGGGCTTTCGCTCACGCTAGGCCGCTGTGTGCTTCATTGTGAAAGCGAAACTACTTTGTTTGGTCTTCCAAAAGAGGACGATATCTGCTTCGTCATGCCTAAATCTGATCTGTGCTGGTCGCTGAGGGAATACTTCAACCGGCACATTTTATGGAGGACTGTTTACTGATCCTGGGAGTAACGTTAGACTAAAATGCCGACAGTTCTGACTCGCGTAAGTACGTTTTCTTTTATCATTTGCCATTGATTCAAACGCGAGTTTTGGGCAGTAGAGTAGCACTTGTTGTTTGTCATTTCTCTGATCACAAATGCAGACAGGGTTTTATGTTTACGCGGCACGATGCAATGCAACGTGTAAAAAGACAGTACAAGTCATTATAATCAGTAATTATGTCCCCACTGGATGCAACAAATGCCTTGTTTGTAATGGGTTTTAATGTTTTTGTGTCGTCGCTCCGGCTGGGACACGGCATCAACAGTATGGTGAGGGGCGTAACATTTCCATCTCACGCTTGAGGTATTCGGCCAATCACAATGCACTGGATTTTATGTACTTCTCAGAAATATACTTAAAATGACATTTAAGTATACTTGACTTATACTTTTTCTAAATATATTTTAGCTATAATTGTGCTCCTAGAATCCGTGTTTTCATTGTAATACTGTAGGGGGCGCTAGTACACCTTCTGTACAGAATTTCCAAAAAACACAAGTGAAGAAGAAACCGAAACAACATATGCTTCCACATGTATTCTAACACGATCATCAGACATAAAACAACATCAAAACTGTATAACATTATGGAATAAAATGACGACCAATGAAGAGGTAATAATAACTGTCAAGCTTTGGGGTGTTGATTGACTTTATCTACGTTTTGATTATCATTCTGAATCCAATTCATAGTCTTTTTTTCAGCTCTTTGTTCAAAATGTTGTTTCTTTCTTTCTTTTCTTTTTTTATTTATGAAACCTATCCACATTCAAGTGTTTAAAAAAAAAAAGTATGCATGACGCTAGAATAAAATGTTTTTGTTTACAAGCAGATACCCTGTTCCTCACAGACAATTTGCGGGCTATATATATATGTATATACATATATATATATATATATATTTATTTATTATTAAACAATTCCAGTCTCGCTCGAGAACTCCGGTCTGACGCACGCGGGTTCTCGCGTTATTTCCTTATCACTTCTCGCGTGTGTTTTGTTGTGAAACGTAGTTTGCGGACCAGACAGAGCTGTCGGCGATTCTTCCTGACAGTGAAGTCATGCAGTGTGAAACCCCCTGTCGCCGATCCATCGTGCAATGTGAACACCGCAGCAACTGAATGCTACCCCAGATAGTCACGCAGTGTGAAAACAATGGCGATCAGAAGAGTTTGAAAATCATGCAGTGTGAACTCGGCATAAGGTAGCAAGTACCAAATACATGCGTTTCAAATAAATGTTATACCATGTTGTTGTTCTTTCAATAAGCGAATTTAAAGGGTATACAATAAATGAAATGCCAACAAACATACAAAAATAAACCTTTGTTTTTTATCAAAAGTAAATCATGACACCACATAAAATATAAAAAGGTGTAATTTATCCAGTTTAATAAAATAAATGAACACTAATAAAGTAACAAACCGACTATTTTCCACATCATGCTAAAGTTTTCAGACTATGAGCCATTCATATGTCACACTCCAGGATTCCCCAACGACTCGTAACGCGCCTTAATTAACCAATACAGTGATACATACAGTGAAGTGATAAATACAGTGAAGACCTCAGATCTCGGAATACACTTTATTGATGATGCTAACTATATAGACTACAGTTACGCAGATGTGGAATATGAACGATTGCTTAAGGTTTCACGTTGTTTCCTCAAAAATCTGTTACAAAAAAAAGAAAAGGCTTCACGCGTCTCAGTGGGCTCACACAATGATAGCTATTAAAAGACCAAACTCACAATACACCTCACTGATGATGCAAACTATATACAGGCAGATGAAAATAGAATATGAACGCAAGTTACGCAACGCGCAAAACTGCAAGTTAAACATATTTCACTTAAAGAAGAATACACTTAACGTGGTTTATCCTCAAGACAGTCATAATAAATGATCAAATTCGGCATCTAATGAATAAAATATACCATGTACAGTTAAGCAGATGAGCCCACAACCCACAGTTTCACCAAACCATTTTTTCTCCTATATAAAACCAAAGCGCGGTAAAGTTAGATTTAGGTTTGATTTTGGCTGCATATTCGCAGATGCTGCTTTAGGGGTCATCTGCAAATTTACCTCACAGTAAAAAACAAAGTCCAATAATTAATTCAAATCAATGTTTACAGTAAATGCTTAGAGAGCAAACTGCATAAATGTATATTGCCAATAACTCGCCTTAGACAATACTTTCCTTAAGTATGTACACAAATATTTTTTAAGGAAACAATTACAGTAATGTAGTATCCAAGTGACCAGACTGACTTGCTAGTGTTGAAATTTTGCTAATATCTTACTGTACATAGAGTACATAATTATTCTTAAGAAATTACTGTAATTCACCAATTTTTTTTTTAAATGTTCCAAAGGTTGTAGTACGTTCCTAGTGACTAGACTGACTTACCATAGGTACAATTTTGCTAATATCTTCCTTACTGTACATACAGTAGATCAATATTTTATACTACAACCTTTGGAACATAACCCTTTAGAGGACTTTTTTTTTTTTTTTTTTTTTAAATAATTGTGAACGGTACATACAGTAAGGGAGATGCTGGCAAAATTTCACACGAAGTCAGTCTTGTAACTAGCAACATACTACAACCTTTGGAACATGAAAAAAAAACACTTTTGGTGAATTACTGTGGTTTAAAAAAAAATCAATTTGTATACTGTACATACCGTAAGGGCGATATTGGCAAAATCTAACCTGTAGTAATTCAGTCTTGTCTCTAGCAATGTACTAAAACCGTTGTAACATGAAAAAAAACTTTTTTTTAAAGAAAATAATTGTGTACTGTACATATATGGAGGGAGTTATTTGTTGCACTGCCTTCCTTCTGATCCCAACATTAGGAAAGAGTGAATTAACTTTATTTTTAAAGATCCAGACCGCGTCAGTAAGAACTTGGTCCTTTGTTCACTTCATTTTACCGTGGTTTCTTTTACAAACAAGGCAAAATTCGACGCAGGATTTTCAGAAAGATTGAAATTAAAAGGCAATGCTGTGCCGACTATATTGGATCCAACAGTAATGTCGCAACACAAGTGTGAGTAACTGTTTTCATTACGTGGTCACCGTTGCTTTGTCTCTTCTTACAGCTCACAGTAGCGTCCATCTATGAGGGATGTATGTTTTTTTTTAATTTAAAAATCTTGATAACATTATAAGGGGACCTCGGAGAACAGTACAGAATAAAAAAAACAACGGCAGTTCATGACCCCTTTAACATGCTCCCTTCGAACTGGAATCATGGCTGTATATAGTGTGAAGTCCACTTCGCAGGGCACTATACAGTCGAATAGAACAAATGTCCGAAGTGATATGAGATACAAAAAAATGTGGGGGGGTCGCGAGGACTGGAATTGAGAACCACTGGTCTAGGTCTATCCACCTCTTTCCTAACAAGCCTACTAATATGGAAAGCACTTTCGGTTTGGGGAAGTTCCACTCAAAAAGACTGCAACAAATCATTTCAAATCATAAGATTGTGCTACAAATAATCATTCTCCGTCATTTTGACTGAATCATCTGTAAATTTTCATTCATTTTCTATTTTCAGAAGTCGGGACCCTTTTGGAAAAACCAGCATATGCTGGTTAGGTATGCTTTGAAGCATGGCTGCTGGTTTGAGCTGGTTTAAGCTGGTCCTTAGCAAGTAGTTCCTGCTCAGAACCAGCACATGACCAGCTTAAACCAGCTCATGACCAGCTAAGGACCAGCTCAAACCAGCAGCCATGCTTCAGAACATACCTAACCAGCATATACTGTTTTTTTTTCAACTGGGGAGAATAATGTTACGTTTGGTATATTAATGTGACTAGGGATGCAACGATTATAGATTTTGTTGGTACGATTATTGTCTGAGGAGTAATCACGGTTTTACGATTATGCATTTATTCATTTCCCAACATTACTAATGTATAAAATCACATGAACACTCTTTAGATATTAAAGTGTTATTTATTGCTGGCTTTTGAAACAGAAATAACACAGTAGCCATCAATACAGCAAAAAATAATAATAAAAAAGACAAACAAAAGTCCATCTCTCCCATTGGAATTAAAAAAAGTTGACCTCTGCTCTGTAAACATCCATGACAGTATTTCTCTTTTGAAAATAAGAAATGGAAATAGATCGCAAAAGTATTTAATGTTTTCAGTTTGTACCTTTACATTTCTTTTGGACCTGGGGTAGAGAATTTGGAAACATGGTGAAAAAAAATATTGTTGGTTTTTACTTATGAATACTACAACGGGGATAGTAAATAACAAAGTTACTGAAGTAGCCTATTATTAATATACTACAATATTAACTTTATTTGTCCCACAGGGGAAACTGTTACTAATGATGGAAATAAACTGAAATATTGTAACTGTCATCCATACGTATTCATTTTAATAATATTTATAATTCATATAATTTTACTTGTGGCCTGAGAAAATCATGCCTATTATTTTGGTTTGTGAGATCGGAGATCGCACTGCGCACGTGTACAAACATTCAGGAGGACACAAACTTCTTGAGAACGCTGCCCCGTGACTTTTATTAATAAAATAGATTAAATAGCCTACTGGAGAGATGCACAGACGCAGGTAGGCTAATTCACACAGGCAACTGTCACCTCTCTCTCTCGAATAATTAATTCAAGTAGCTAAATGTTATAATTAATGAATTCAAATAAATGTGATCTTTCCGCACTCTTTCATCTCTTTCTGATCTGAAGCGGGCAGAATGCGGAGCTAACGAGCTGTAGCTTCGCGTCAGGTGGTTCTTGCCTTCATGTCGTGCATTAAAATCGTTCAATGTACAGCTAGCCGTGCATTATTCCTTATGTATTCGCTCTTTAGCTGCAGTTTTTTACAGCAATATTTAAATGACACCCTGGTCATTCTTGGTGCACCCAAAATGGTCCCACACTATCGACAGGCATTTCTCTGGTGGAAATAAAGCTTCGCTGTTTGGTTCCTCTGTCAGTTCATCTAATGCATGTAGTAGCCTCCGTGCCTCTGATAAGCACCTCATTTTAAGCTGGTGCACCGCTAGTGTAACTTTTTTTCGTTTTGCGCAAGCTGCAACAGTTCCGTTCCGTGTAACAGAAACACTCGGTTTAGCGGAACCTTTACGATTAATTAACCGTGACGTTTTAAAGCGCGGTTAATCGCGAAATCGCATCCCTAAATATGACATGATATAACAGCAATATCTAATTCCCTGGAATGCACAAAATCTTTCATTTTTTTTGCCCAAATTCTCATGTCTTTTTCCAGGTTTATTTTCACAAGGATGCTGTAAAATATAATCGTTGCGAAATGTAGACATATATTACATTTAACATGTCCGTAATATTGCTGCGGATAGAAGGAGGATCTTTAGGAGTTATTCATGGTATGTTGAAAGTAATTTGTTAATGCTTTTACATTTTTAATTTTCGATGGTTGAAGGGTGAGTAAAATAATGTCACCTCATTGTACCAAATTTTTGAAAATGCTTATTATTGTGTTCATAGAGCGAACCTTTTGCTGATTGTTTACAGTGTAAATGAAAGTTGCTGCCATAATTTGCACAAAGCGTCATGGGCGTAGGAGAAAGGTAGACAGGGTTTCTATACATTAACAATTCAACATGACCCCTAACACGCACTGCGTAATTTGCATTCTGGTTAAAGGTGTACTTCTCCCTGTTACACTCTGTTTTCATTACTATTTGCCATAAGACAGAATTGTAATTAATTTTTACCATTCTAGAAACGACAAGGTGAATTTCCTGTATATATTCACTTACTTTCTACTGGTGGCAGATTCTGTATGCGCTACCATATATTTACACTGAGAAAGACTAGACCAAAATATTAAATATCAGTACAAATATCAGAAACTCTCCCAACAGAACTATTCATTTCAAACAAGCTATTTTTCCCTTTGTTTTGAGCAAAAACAGGAAAGCCATGGATTCCAAAATTTCAATGACATCTCAGAGCCTTACCACTGCTGAGGACATGAGAAACCAAACCAAACTTATGATGCAGCCCTATGCCAACTGGGAAGAGTATCTGACTCCAGCACCTCTATCCATAGCCATCATGGGAGAGCTGGTATTCATCTCATCCTCAACAGATTTCTCTATCAATAAAAATCCCCCTAAAGATGGCTATAAATTCATTAAATACCCTGATTCCTTTCGCGCTTGCCTCATGCAAGTGTGTAACTCTGGTTGGTGGGCATTTAATGAGGCCCATACGAGCATGGATCAGATTCGCCTCCATACTGCCCAAGTTCCAGATTACATGAAGACTGCTGTGAAGATTCTGTTCCAAGGTGATGATGAAGTTGTCAAAGCTCATCTTCCTGATCAGCTGGACAATATCAGAGTCATTGCAGATGAATGTCTGAAGTTGTCTGATGCAACTGAAAAACGTTTCAATGATGTCATCAAAATCATCCAAGAGCTGCTGGAGGCTTGTGTGAATGCAGAGCACTTCTATGGGGAAGAGAAGGAAACAATCAAGAAGAAGCTGGAAGAGAGCAAACTGAGGGAGCAGTCAGCTCAAGAGACCAAGAAAAGGACTGCGAAGGCAGTGAGTGCCATGGAGAAGGAACTGGTAGAGGCTCATGAGAGCTACAAGAAAGCTATGGATTCTCTCCCTGGTGGATGGAACATGATTGGCATGGATGTGGTTGGTGGTATAACACAGAGCGTTACAGGCCTGATTAATGGACTGACGTCTGTTATTACTCACCCAGTGAGAAACATGTGTTCTGCAACAACAAAGATAGCTGATACTTGGAGCCACATTAGAGATCAGGAAAGTGTAAGAGATGTGGTTGCTGAAATAAATGCATATAGTAAGTCTGCTGAAATTTTAAAATGTGTCCAGAATATCCAGCAGCTGATGAATGTGGAAAGTGAGGATGATGACATTGACTGGACAAATCTTTATGATCAGAAGAACAAATGTACAGAAAGTGATTTCATAAACCAACAGTTCAGAAGAATCACTGATGGTTTAAAGAAAATACCTGACTGCCCAGCAAAGAAACGAGCTCAGAATTTGTGCAAAAATGGCATAGAACTATGCAACCAACTGGCAAAATATGCCCCAGATGGCAAATGTGACAAAGACAAAAGCACTAAAATCATACAAGAGGTCTTGCATCTGATCGAGTCAGCGCAAGTTTTTGATTGCAAAAGCAAAGACATCACAAATTCTCCAGCCATTGCTCCAACACCACCAATGATGTATAAAGAAGGAAACAAGTCAGAGAACATGAGTGCTTCTCAGAAGGCCACAGAGAATGCACGATTCTCCATAGAGCAGAACCGAGCCCAGCTGAACAAGACAAGAGAAACTTATGATAAGTGTGTAGAAAACCTGCAGAACAACGAGAAGGAACTAACTGAAATCCTGGTCGCAATGAGAAATTGTAAACTGAAAGAGATCGACTTCAATACTACCATAGAGATGCTGGTCAAAGGAATGGATGCCATGGGGAGAGTGAAGGAGCAGTGGGAGAAGATGGTTCACTTCTTTCAGATGGTTTCCAACATTGTGAAAACCAGTCTGAGCAAAACTCTCACAAACTTTGTCTCAACATCAGAGAAAACACAAACCCTCTCCTACAATGCAAAGCTCTTCTCAAAAGATCTGCTCTATACTCAAGCCTTCCAAGCCTGTAACATCGCTAGTCTGGTCCACATGATCTCTGGAACATACACCGATGTTTCCAACAAGTACCTGATGGACCGCGTCAGTTCACTGGGCAAACTAATGGCCATGGATAAAAGTAAGCCAGAATTTGAGCATGAGCGACAACTGCTCCAGAACGGCTGTGATGAGGCACAGAAAGGCATCTTAAAGCTTGTCCTGAAGAATAAAGAGGAGTTTGACAGGAAGAGCACAGCAAGACTTGAAAAGATTAATCAAGAGTTGCTTGCCATTCTGCCTGCTGCTCCTCCTGAAAAAATCAAGAGAATTGAAGAGGCTGTTCAAGCTGGATTCAGTGAAGAAGAAGCAGCATCATACACTTAAGAAAATCTACCAATTATTTTACAAGCCTGCTAAGATTTAAACTTTGCTGTCCAGTAGTATGTAATAGTCATAACAGCTCAGTTTAGTTTATAATAATGTTAACATCCAAATGTAGTCTTAAACTGTATAAAGTGTATTATCATTTTAATCGACAAAGCAAATTAATTGAAACAAATTTCAACTGAACAAGAAACATTCTCTTATATGGATAAAGGCAGTGTTTGCAGGAGTGTCGTCATTAACAGAAGACAACTGATACTGAGATTTTTAACACTCTATTAGTCCAAGTGTATGTGTGTGAAGAGATTTTAAAAGCTGAGTCAGAAAAGGTATTTACTCTACATTGTTCCAGTTTAAATTAACATAATATAAGATTATAATCATAGTATATGTTCAGCTTTCAAATGATTCTTAATATAAAACCATACTCTGATTATGCATGATCTTTATGGAAAGTGGAGATGACAGGAAATATTAGCTTTTTATGCTTTTAAACTTGTTAATTAGAAGAAAACTATGTAGAATGTTTTTGCTTCCCTTTTTATTTAATATTTAGTTAAAGCATCTCAGTTAGCTGTGCATGATCAATTTTTCCTTGAATGAAGATACTGTTAATTTTTTTTTTCATGCATTGATGTTATGGAATGCCTCCTTATTGAAAACAATATTAAAACATGCTACTCAACTGGTAACTGTTGATTTGTCGTACTATACATTATCTCTTACTGCTTTTACATTACTGCTTTTCAACGTTTTGTACTTTTTAGTGCCATGCTTAGAATGTTATTGTTTCACTGTAAAACATGGTATGAGCTATCTATTTGATTGAGTTATTTTGTATAATTATAAGGTTGTATACAGCAAGACAGCTCAAGAAGGAAAATACTTGATGAATACTGGAAAGTACTGCATGAGCATTAGCAAAGCTACTGCTCATTAAACATACCTCACAGTGTTACTAAATGCAGTTACCCATAACCATAAGCTCCACTCTTCTGCACAATGGTAACGACAGAAATTTAAATGTAACAGAAACTCTTTCAAATGTCAAACATAACTGAACATCAAACATTAAAAGATGTTTCCCTTCACTCAATACACATAAAATAGCACTTAATTTCAATATTTACTCTCCATATCCAGCCATATGCAGTGCACGCTGGGAACTAACAATCACCACTAAAATAAAACTGCAAAATTGCATTCTCTTAAAATAAATAGGTTGCCTTATTTCCTTAATTTTTTCAGTTTAATCAGTTCCTCGATTCAAGCCTCAAAACTGCGCAAGTTTCCTTAAATTAGGAAAACATATCTCTAAGTTTTATTAGTGAAACGTTCTCAATATTTTATATACAATAATGAAGCACAATTTCTTTAATAAAATATACACACTAATTTTAATTATCACCTTAATTTTTTTTAAAGAAAATTACAAGACCCATGATTCATTTTTACAGTGTACTGTATCTAACAAATTAATTGTGCTGTAGAATTCATAATTTGTAAGTCAAAATGAGTCTACTGAATGAGTAAATATACATGTTATTCTAAAAGTCATCAAGTATGTACCCTTTGCAACAATTAAGGTCACAGTAATATTAGAATAAGCCCTACTAAAATTATACATCTTTCACGCATCACACTGTAGGCAGCGCAATCCTAACAACCTGCACACTTTGCCTATGTCGGCTAATACACTACACACTGCACCCTCTAACACTTGCACGTTCTATTCGTTTTCTAACTGCTTGTTTTCTTTAAAAATATGGATATATTATATTATATGTATGTGTATGTATATACACAATTTCCAAAAGTATTGGAACAGTGAGGCCAATACCTTTATTTTTGCTGTAGACTAAAAACATTAGGGTTTGACATCAAAAGATGAACAAGAGATCAACGTTTCAGCTTTTATTTCCAGGTATTTACATCTGGATCTGATACACACTTAGAAGATAACACCTTTTGTTTGAACCCACCCATTGCTCATGTGACCAAAAGGATTGGAACAGATTGACTTAAACTAGATTAAAGCGAATAAGACTTAATATTTAGTTCCAAATCCTTTGTTTGAAATAACTGCATCAAACTTGTGACCCACTGACATCACCAAACTTTTGCATTCTTCTTTTGTGATGCTTTTCCAGGCTTTCATCGCAGCCTCTTTGAATTGTTGTTTGTTTTGTTCTTCAGTCTCTTCTTTAGCAGGTAAAATGCATACTCTATAGGGTTTAAGTCTGGAGATTGACTTGGTCAGTCTAAAACCTTCTACTTCTTGCCCCTGATGAACTCATTTGTTGTTTTGGCACTATGTTTTGGGTCATTATCTTGCAGCATGATGAAGGATCTCCCAATCAGGGGTGCATTTCCCAAAAGCATGGCTAGCTAACTATGGTAGTTATAGTTAGCAACTATGGTCGCAAGTTCCGTCGTTACCAATAGATTTAAATGGAACTATGTTTCATTGAAATCTATTGGTAACGATGGAACTTGCGACCATAGTTGCTTTTGGGAAATGCACCCCAGTTCGGTTGCATCATTCTGTAAACTGGCAGACAAAATGTTTCTGTAGACTTCTGAGATCATTTTGCTGCTGCCATCATGTGTTACATCACGAAGATTAATGAGCCCGTCACAGAAGAAACCACACTGTAAAAAATCCAATTAACAAAATGTTGGAAGGGCAAAAATATTTAAGTTGAGCTAATTTTATTGCTTGGGGTTAGTTGAAAGGACATATTATATTAAGTCTACACAAATATATTTGAAAAACATTGAATGAATGGTTATTTTCAAATCCAGTCAACAATTAGATATGCTAAAAACAAATCCAGCCAACACTGAGATCATTCTGCACGTGCACGGGCCTGAGTGACTTTGTGGTAGAAACAGCAGCGCCATCTTGTCAAGTTCACGTGTCCGGTAAGTTGCACTAAATAAATGTTATTTTTTAGACTAAATTTATCGACAAAAACGTACAGCATATCCAATGTTTTTGAGTGGATGTTTTATAAGTCGCCCGAAGAAAAATGAATATTTATGTTGAGTGTAGGCCCTATGTCAAGTGAATGCGCAAGTGACAATTAATAAACCCAGTCAACATTTGTATGTGGGGCCCATGTGTGTTTGACATGGGCTGAAAAAGTGGGCCCAAAGTAGGATTGTCCGCGGGTTCCATAACTGGCCATGCCAGTTGCCCACATGGATTTCATGGATTGCACTTGCCAACAGGTGGGCCCCAACCGGGCAACATGCGAAAGACCCATCTTGGCCCCAGCTTTAGGTTTTATGTGGGTACTACAAGGTTACTACATGGGCTGAAATATGGGTTTTAAGTGGGTTTGTCCACGGGTTCCATGTTGGCCCTATGCAACTTACCCATCTGGGTTTTATGTAGGATTTCACTGGGCTTTAGGTGGGGCCCAACTAGGAAACATATGCAAAACCTACCTAGATCCCATCTTCAAACTCTATGTGGGGACTACATGGGATAAATTGTGGGTTGCAAGTGGGATTGTCCATGTTTTCCTCAATGCAACCATGAAAACTGACCACATGGATTACAAACAGGATCACACTGGGTGTAAGGGGGGGTCCAACTAGACAATATGTTTACGGCTAATCTGAAAAACAATTGGTTTCTATTTCAGGGGTCCAGTAAGACTTGAAGAGCACAGCAAGACTTGAAAGGATTGATCGAGAGTTGCTTCCCATTCTACCTGCTGCTCCTCCTGAAAAAAATCAAGAGAATTGAAGAGGCTGTTCAAGCTGGATTCAGTGAGGATGACGTAGCATCATACACCTGAGAGAATCTACCAATTATTTTACAAGCCTGCTAAGTACAAAATAATACTTCCATAGTTAAGATTAAAGCTTTGCTGTCCAGTAGCATGTAATAGTCATGACAGCTCAGTTTAGATTATAGTATTGTTAATATCCAAATGTAGTCTTTATAACTGTATAAAATGTATTATCATTTTAAATCAACAAACAAAGCAAATTCATTGAAACAAACATAAACTGAACAAGAAACATTCTCTTATATGGATAAGTGTTTGCAGGAGTATCTGCATTAACAGAAGACAACTGATACTGAGATTTTTAACACCCTCTCAATCCAAATCAGACTAAGTTTGTGTGTACAGAGATATAAAGCTCAACTGTACTTTGTTTCTGTTTAAATTGTAATATCATATAATACAATCATAGTCATATTATATGTTCAGCTAGAAAATTATTCTTAAAAAACACTCTGCATGATTATGCATGATCTTTATGGAAAGTGAAAGTGACAGGAAATATTTGCTTTTAATACATCTGTTTTTTATTTGCTTATAAACTTGTTAGTTAGAAGAAAATTATGTAGAATGTTTTTTTCTTTTTCCTTAGTATTTAGTTAATAAGTAAGACAACTCAACGGCTCAGACTGCATTGGTTAAGCTTACGGGTCTGTAACGTGGTAAACGAACGACTCAAACCTGAAGACTCGAGAGATTAAGTAATCAATTCTCTTTCCGGCTCAGACGACATTGGTTAAGCTTATGGGGCTGTCACATGTTGAACGATCGACTCAAAAAACCCGAAGACTCGAAAACAGGTGAACTACTTGACTAATTCCAGTACAGAACCTACAGGATGTTGCGCATGCTTGCGCGACTGAACGAATCACTCCCCGAGATGACTCGTTCTTCCCGAATCACATTAAAGATTTGTTCAAAATGAACTAATCGTTCAAGAACGACCCATCACTAGTATTTTCCGTTAGCTACCCCTATGGGACTGACACTGTAGCGAATTTAACTCATGGGGAAATATTAATAATTAACCATA
>NW_015507773.1:41478-47076 GCF_001515645.1 Sinocyclocheilus grahami | reverse complement strand
AACTTTTCCACAACATTCTAATTTATTGAGATACACCTGTATATAATTATTATTTTTATATATATTTTTTTACAAGAAATATGCAGTTGCAATTATTGTTGTTTGAGGCCACCCAAGAAAGATGTATACTTCTGAGATCATTTTGGTAAATGAAGAAAGGAAAAAAAAACACCAATAATATTTATTTTTTTGCATAATTGCTTCAATGGAATTACTTTTATCTAGTTATTGGACTTAGATGATGATCTGATCACAATGTAGGAGACTTATGAATGATACATTGTGTGACAAGTTCTTATTATTTTTAAAGGGAAATTAAGTAATTTTCCTACATAACCTGTTGCATTTATGCTGAAAAAAGTGCGTGTGTGTGTGTGTGTGATTGTGTGTGTGCGCGCGCGTGTGTGCGATTTTGGTTTGAACTGTAATATGATAGCCTAAATATTTAACATCTCATATTGCTGCTGCTTTGATATCAATGAATTTGTGCATTTTAATGTATTTGAAAGACAAAAGCCTTTCAAAGGCATAGAAATATTGAACACTTTAAACACTTTCTTAAACCTGAAATGATTTTTTGTAAATCCAGTGGTCAAATGCTGTGTAGATACATGAATAGTGACTGGTCTCTGTGTGAAGGTCCACAAAACTGGAGGACACTCTAAGTGTATATAAGCAATAGGCTACTTTAGGAAGGAGAATCAATTTTCGATTTTAGGAGAATCAATAAATTATGAGTAATTTATTGCTATTGTGTAAATATGTAATCATGTAATCCATAAAAAAGTAACTAGTCTGATTACAAGTATTTTAAAATGTAATTTAATCGAATTGCAAGTACTTAATTTTTGGAATCTGATTACGTAATCCAGATTACATGTAATCAGTTACTACCCAGCTCTGTATTATATATTTATATACTGTATATAAACACATATAATTTTTTTTCTTTTAGAAAGAGTCACTATGAAGCTTCCAGTTTTGTGGACCTTCACACAGAGACCAGTCTCTATTCATGTATCTACACAGCATTTGACCACTGGATTCACAAAAAATAATTTCAGGTTTAAGAAAGTGTTTAAAGTGTTCAATATTTCGATGTCTTTGAAAGGCTTTTGTCTTTCAAATACATTCAAATGCACAAATTCATTGATATCAAAGCAGCAGCAATATGAGATGTTAAATATTTACTATGAAGCTGAAGTCAGAATGTCTTTAAAAGATGATAATCTCAACATCTAGAGATACATCGGATATTCTATTTTAGGCAAAATCTAAATACGGTAGTGCCTTCAAAGATTACTCAGGAAAGTACTGATAAGGGTGCAAAGTGAAGTTTGAGGCTTTACGGAAAATAAGATAAAGCAGAGGCCCTTTGAAAGCATCCAAGTATCAATTTCACACTGTCTTTAATCTAGACAGACTGGAGCTTTCTGAAGGAATAGAAGAACTGAGGGAAAGTGGAAGAGAAAGATCCCAGGGCAAGCCCAGACGTTTGGCAGGAGAAACGTGGCCCACACTCCAGAAGCCTTGACAGGATGCTGGAACACTGAGCTGAACCTGCAGAATGGAGGACTGAAGGGTGATGGGCACTGTTATAATGACTTTTTAAAAATGCTAAAATACATTTGTGAGACTGACCTTGGGCCGCTTCTGTATGTAAAAAAATTGCTGATTTCAGATTACAGCTGCACTGCTCAATTTGTTTTTTTCTTACAGTGTATCCTCTCAGAGCTCTTTTGATGGAGGAAATGACACATCCGAGCTGGCAAATGCAAAGGACTGAATTCAAATGAAAAGCTAACATTTGAAAAGATTCAGTTAATTTAATTAAACCGCAAAAAAAGTGAAATGTAAAGGAATTGAGGAATCTCATTAAAACGAACAGAAGTTAATGATAAAACTAATCTCTGTTCAAAAGAGGTTTAATGTGTACGTTGTAGTGCCAAGCGGTTTACACATAAAGCATCTTTGATGCTTTCATTAGCACAGACACACTGGCATTTCACAAAATGACAAAACTAGAAAATGTCTGGCGCATGAAACAAACTAGGACTAATCATCAAGCTCTTTCTGTTTAAATGCAAAATGCAAGGCTCAATTTCTCTTGTAGTTCTGCCAGCAGTCTTGACCTAGATCAGTGAAAAGCTGTGATAGCTCCACAGAAACAGTGACAGCTGCTTGGATGCTTGTTAGTGCCAGACCTCCAGACATCTTAAAATCAAGTATGTTGTAATCAGACTGTCCCAGTGTTCTTTGGTTGTTCTGGATAAAGACCACATGTAATGCTTGATGAGCATTTCTTACTGAAACAGGAAGTTGGGGTGGGACATAAAGGGCTCGTGTGGATTTTGTCACGACTATTTTTGTCGGCCAACCTCTCCTTCAGTCTTTATTTAAAAAAAAAAAAAAAACTTTTCCAGAATGTTGGAGTTTGAAAGAGTGCTGTAAAAGTGGACTATATGAGTTTACCGGTTCAGCGTGATGATGTTTAAAGGGGTCATCGGGTGCTCATTTTCCACAAGTTGGTAAGATTCTTTAGGGTCTTCATGAAATGTCTGCAACATACTTTGGTTAAAATTCCTCAATGGTCATGTAAAACAGCACCCTTTTCACCTTGTCAAAATCAGCTCTGATCACAGCGACCCGTTTCGTTGCATGTCTCTTTAAATGCTAATGAGCTCTGCTCACCCCACCCCTCTCTTCTGTGGAAGAGGAAAGGCAATTTGCAAATAATCATAAAAATATAAAGTGTGAGACTTACTACTTGTGGAGGTGCAGCTGGATCACAAACAGTGGGTACTGATCCATCCTTGAGTTTTAACTTTTTAGCAATGCCTGCCTTGAATTGTCCTTTGTTCAGAAAGCAGTCTGGAGTAAAACAATTTGCGCAGACATAAACAAATTTAGGTGTATTCGGTGGTGGATTACCATCAAAAACAAAACTAATCCACTGCGTTCTCAGTGGCTCTGAGGTCGGGAGAAAATCAAGACTCTTATGTTCACTTTCCAACATCCAACTACAAAACACCTTCAATTCCCATCGAGTCTTTCTGCGAATTCCAAACGGCGAAGGGCACTTCCTCGAAAGGCACTTCGGGAAGGGGACGCCATTTGTAGGGACGTTCCAAACGAAAGTGAACAAATGAATCCCTTCACGAAAGGCCCTTCCAGAAGTCCGTTAGTGAAGGGAACGTGCCATGGTCACTTTACGGAAGTACAGTAAAAAATTACAGTACAACCCAAATATTCAAGTGTGTAGAGCGCATTTTACGGAGGAAAGTTTCCTGAAGCTGGTAAGGGGTGTAACATTTCTGTCACACGCTTAAGGAATTCAGCCAATCCCAATGCACTAGATAGCCAGCCAATCAGAGCACACCACGCTTTCAGAACTATCAGCTTTGTAAAAATCAGAAAGGCGGTGCATAGAGGAGCAACAATAATGTACAGTATGTGGAAAATGATGTGTTTTTTAAATCTTAAACCGCGTAAACATATTGCACTACACCAAATACACAAAATAATGTTTTTTTTAGCAACGTCATAGGACCCCTTTAATGTAATACAAAATATTAATCATCAGTGATAGTAATATGATTTAAGACGATAGTGTAAGCAAGTTTAAGCAAGTTTAATTTTGAAAAAGTTTAATAGTAAAAAGGACACAATTAGTCAAGTCAAGTCAAGTCACCTTTATTTGTATAGCATTTTGTACAATACTGGTTGTGTCAAAGCAGCTTTACAGTGTTAAACAGGAAAATAGTTTGTCAATAATCCAAGAAGACAATAACAGAGTCATTTATCAGCTAAAGTCAGTTCATTGATGATTCAGTGATATCAGCATCCAGTTAGCTCTCTTCCGATAGTGTCTGTGCAATCAGTCAAGTGTCCCCAACTAAGCAAGCCAAAGGCGACAGTGGCAAGGAACCAAAACTCCATCGGTGAAAAAACCTTGGGAGGAATCAGGCTCAGTCAGGGGGCCAGTTCTCTTCTGGCCAGACAAAACCAGCATGGTGTGGTTTAATTCCAGCCTGCAACACAGGTGCAGAGGACTTGTCTGGTTCCCGTGGTCTTGTGCCAATGGTTGTCGAGGTGACAATGTTTTCGCAGGGGATCTGTCTCTGGGGTGCATCTAGTTGACGTGGTCTCCGCTGACATTCAGGGCTGTAGAGGTCATCTCTAAGTGCTGATCTGGATACAGACTGGATCCGTATGGCTACTGTGACCTCGGAATAAGAATGAATGAGACTAATATTAGCATAGATGCCATTCTTCTTTCGTTGTGAGTACATCGTGCGTTATGGGAAGTGTTCCCGGTTCCGGTTGATTTAATTAATGCAGCCTGACAATCCTTTAACGGATTTCAATTATAGAAATGTGATAGTATATTATGCGTATGCCAAGTCAAAGAGATGGGTCAATCAACAATGAGACAATATTTGAATAAAATAATATTAATAATAAAAAATATTGGTTACACTTTATTTCGATAGTCCACTTTAGACATTCTACTAACTATAAGTAATTTTGTAACTACATGTCAACTACATGTCAACTAATTCTCATTAATTTGCATCTTCATGTCTACTAACTCTCAGAGTAGACTGTTAGGGTAAGTTTAGGGTTAGTAGAATAAGTTGACAAAGAAAGTGTTAGAAGATATAAGCAGACAGTCTACTAATACTCTACTAACTGCTAGTTGACATGTAGTTGCAAAGTTACTTACTGTTAATAGAATATCTAAAGTGGACTATCAAAATAAAGTGTTACCAAAATATTTATTTGCAACTTGTAGTGCTGGATGCTGCATACACGCGCAGCTTTGTTAAGGTAACATTTGGTCAGTCAATCCCTTTGTCAAGGGAGTTCCAAATGCTTATACAAGACATTAATGCCCTACACCCTTCAAAGAACATACTTCAAGGGTTCTGCTCTTTGAAGCGAGTAGGGCATAGGGATGCTCACTTCCGTTTGGGACTCGCCCTTTGTTTTTGCTAGAGCTGCTCGAGCACGGAGAAAATGGCGGACAGCGTATAACTGGTTGAGGGTGGAGATATGCTAATATGGTAGAGTCCGTCAGCTGTCATGGGCCCATGCAGGCTTGTGCAATATGACATAATATTTCTCAGAAAATCAAAACAGCTTGATTATTGAGACTTTTTAGTTTTTGGGGGGATTAAAAAGTAGTGAATGGCTTTTTATCATTGTAGGGTGGTTGTGTCCACATACTGCTAAGACACATTATATGCAAACACCATGTAAAAGTGAATTTTGCATCCGATGTCCCTTTTAATTTCCTTTTAGTGAATGTCGTCTGGTTCATAAATGTTCTCAAAACAGTGAAACATTTTTTTCTGAAACGTTTTAGTCATTTGTCCAACATTTTTAAATGTTAGAAAACAATGGAAAGTAACTTTGCCATGATGTTTACGAAATGCTAAAATGAAATGAATGTTAAAAAGATACAATGTTAAATGTTTATAAAACATTTTTAAAACGTCATGAACGTTCAGAGAACAACATAAAATAACATTTTCATAACTTAATGGGAATGTTAGTAAAATATTCTTTGAACACATTTTTGATAGATGGGTAGCC
>NW_015507773.1:37713-40079 GCF_001515645.1 Sinocyclocheilus grahami | reverse complement strand
AAACAGGAAAATAGTTTGTCAATAATCCAAGAAGACAATAACAGAGTCATTTATCAGCTAAAGTCAGTTCATTGATGATTCAGTGATATCAGCATCCAGTTAGCTCTCTTCCGATAGTGTCTGTGCAATCAGTCAAGTGTCCCCAACTAAGCAAGCCAAAGGCGACAGTGGCAAGGAACCAAAACTCCATCGGTGAAAAAACCTTGGGAGGAATCAGGCTCAGTCAGGGGGCCAGTTCTCTTCTGGCCAGACAAAACCAGCATGGTGTGGTTTAATTCCAGCCTGCAACACAGGTGCAGAGGACTTGTCTGGTTCCCGTGGTCTTGTGCCAATGGTTGTCGAGGTGACAATGTTTTCGCAGGGGATCTGTCTCTGGGGTGCATCTAGTTGACGTGGTCTCCGCTGACATTCAGGGCTGTAGAGGTCATCTCTAAGTGCTGATCTGGATACAGACTGGATCCGTATGGCTACTGTGACCTCGGAATAAGAATGAATGAGACTAATATTAGCATAGATGCCATTCTTCTTTCGTTGTGAGTACATCGTGCGTTATGGGAAGTGTTCCCGGTTCCGGTTGATTTAATTAATGCAGCCTGACAATCCTTTAACGGATTTCAATTATAGAAATGTGATAGTATATTATGCGTATGCCAAGTCAAAGAGATGGGTCAATCAACAATGAGACAATATTTGAATAAAATAATATTAATAATAAAAAATATTGGTTACACTTTATTTCGATAGTCCACTTTAGACATTCTACTAACTATAAGTAATTTTGTAACTACATGTCAACTACATGTCAACTAATTCTCATTAATTTGCATCTTCATGTCTACTAACTCTCAGAGTAGACTGTTAGGGTAAGTTTAGGGTTAGTAGAATAAGTTGACAAAGAAAGTGTTAGAAGATATAAGCAGACAGTCTACTAATACTCTACTAACTGCTAGTTGACATGTAGTTGCAAAGTTACTTACTGTTAATAGAATATCTAAAGTGGACTATCAAAATAAAGTGTTACCAAAATATTTATTTGCAACTTGTAGTGCTGGATGCTGCATACACGCGCAGCTTTGTTAAGGTAACATTTGGTCAGTCAATCCCTTTGTCAAGGGAGTTCCAAATGCTTATACAAGACATTAATGCCCTACACCCTTCAAAGAACATACTTCAAGGGTTCTGCTCTTTGAAGCGAGTAGGGCATAGGGATGCTCACTTCCGTTTGGGACTCGCCCTTTGTTTTTGCTAGAGCTGCTCGAGCACGGAGAAAATGGCGGACAGCGTATAACTGGTTGAGGGTGGAGATATGCTAATATGGTAGAGTCCGTCAGCTGTCATGGGCCCATGCAGGCTTGTGCAATATGACATAATATTTCTCAGAAAATCAAAACAGCTTGATTATTGAGACTTTTTAGTTTTTGGGGGGATTAAAAAGTAGTGAATGGCTTTTTATCATTGTAGGGTGGTTGTGTCCACATACTGCTAAGACACATTATATGCAAACACCATGTAAAAGTGAATTTTGCATCCGATGTCCCTTTTAATTTCCTTTTAGTGAATGTCGTCTGGTTCATAAATGTTCTCAAAACAGTGAAACATTTTTTTCTGAAACGTTTTAGTCATTTGTCCAACATTTTTAAATGTTAGAAAACAATGGAAAGTAACTTTGCCATGATGTTTACGAAATGCTAAAATGAAATGAATGTTAAAAAGATACAATGTTAAATGTTTATAAAACATTTTTAAAACGTCATGAACGTTCAGAGAACAACATAAAATAACATTTTCATAACTTAATGGGAATGTTAGTAAAATATTCTTTGAACACATTTTTGATAGATGGGTAGCCACTAGTTAGAAACTAGCCTTATTCAAGACTAATGCTCCTAAGGGTGAAGTTAGCATCTTCAGGCCCCCGTTGTTTTATAAATAAATGGCCAAAATGCCATTCCTTTTTTTTTAAAGGAAAAAAACGCCCCTATGAAAAAAGAGCTTTAAAAATATCAAAAGGGGGTTTTACTGATGTATTTTATGTTGTAGAATAAACATGACAATATCTTGAGTGTGTTAAGCACAAACATTATTTCAGTCATTCAATCAGAAAAAAAAATCTCATTGACTTCAGAAGGATGGAATTGGAAGTGTTAAACTGCTAACTCGTTTCCCGGTTTTGGCTCACAAAAACTTCCTGATCTCCATCTATGACAATTAATGAGTTGTTTCTGGCAAAACTTTCAAAGGTCATTAAAATGGTATTAAGGAGTACATGAGAACTTAGGAGTCATATCAATTAACTAACACTAAACACTGCAGCCAATTAAACAGGTTTGAGGATGTGTGTGTCTCATATACACAACCCAGGTAAA